>NC_068339.1:26063315-26168315 GCF_014633365.1 Diospyros lotus | reverse complement strand
TAGCAAACCATTGCCTATCAGATATTGAGCAGATTCTGGTTGGTCAGGGTGCTAGTGATAGTCTGCAACAAATATGCTCACTGCATTCTTCAAACCTCACTGCAGGTTCTTGCCCAGTCAAAGATGTTTATGACTTTGAGAGCACAGTGAATGTTACAGAGCTCCTTGACGCCTGTAAAAAGATTGATCCTGTGAATGAATGCTGTAATGAAATTTGTCAGAATGCTATATCAGAATCTGCTGAAAAGCTTGCGTTAAAAGCCTATGGTCTTTTGGGCATGGATGGGTCTCGCACCGTTTCTGACCAGTCAACTAGAATTAATCACTGTAAAGTTATAGTACACAGATGGTTGGCACGTAAACTTGATCCTTATCATGCAAAGGACATTCTTAGAGGTCTATCCAATTGCAAAGTCAACAAAGGTGAGTTTCGTATGAAATACAATCTATTTGTTCAATGGTAGCAGAGACTTGATAGTGTATTGGGGAATGTTTTGGATATATTACTTGGTTCCATAGAGCCAATAGTTATCTTTAGTTAGTGCTTTTAGGAAAGGACCATGGAGTTACATCTAGTATCAAAGTGAACCCAGGACCACTACTGAGTTGGTCAGGGAAGCATTTGAGTTAAGTCATATTAAGATATGAGATTTCTACTCTGGCGAGGAATCTAGGAATTAAAGGAGGTGAGTTTGTCACATACCTAATCCAACATTGACAGTATATTGGGGAGGCACTGGGTTTATATATTGCTTGGTCCCATTAACCCCATAGTCACCTTTAGCTAGCATTTTTTGGTGAAGACCTGAGATGTTACAGTATAGGATTGTTCATCTGCCATGAATAGTGATATCCTTTGCAAGAGTTAGATACAAAAACCATTCAGTACCCAAAAATATTTCACCATTGAAATTTGTAAGAATCAAAATTAATCATTTATTACAAGTTCCAGAATTAGCAATTGTACTGACTGGAAAGGAGATCTTCAGCACTTGGGAGTTTCTTAACTTTTCATGAAGGAAGTATTTTTTCCCCCGACACAGAAAATTATGTTAGCTTACAGTATACAACTGTTGTTTTTCTAGAGGTATCAAAATATCTTAACCTGGTCTAACTTTTATTTAATATTATTTCATTTTTTGATCTCTTTTTCCTTCTGCTTCAGTTTGCCCTTTGGTTTTTCCCAGCATGAGTCATGTAACCAAGAGCTGTGGAGATAGCATGAGGAACCAGACAGCTTGTTGCAATGCAATGGAGAGCTATGTTTCTCACTTGCAAAAACAGAGTTTTACGACAAACTTACAAGCTTTAAATTGTGCTGCATTTCTTGGCATGAAACTACAGAAAGCAAATATTACTGAAAATGTCTATAACATCTGTCACATTAGCCTGAAGGATTTTTCACTTCAAGGTTAGTTTTATTCTTCTTTTCCATAATATTGCTTTGATGGGCAAAGGAGGAAAATCCTTTGATTGTTTTGAAATGGACTTGACATTGACGTGTGATTTGCATGTCATTGTTGACGTTGGTGTAAATGGTGATTCTACAATTTGATGCCACAGCTGGAATTCAAGGTAAATTACATACTTATTTCTGTAAATTTCTGCTCAATAACTTCTTACATTCATGAGGTTGGTTTCTCAAATCATCTCCTGCAAGACTTGCATATAGCTGCTAATTTTGTGAATGGCTTTTTTGCCAATTTTTTTTTTTTTGCTTTCTTGTGTCCTGTTTTGTATTTGTGAATGATATTTAACTCCTCAGCTGGTTTTTCCACCAATATGATCTTTGTGTTCTTAAGTACGTGTAGATAATCCTCAATCTTCAGTGTCACAAATGGGCTGCCTACGAGGCCTTTCTTTATTTGCTTATACTAAGGAATGTAATTTAGTGAGAGAGTACTATCCAAAAAGATTTTGTGAGCCCTATCCCCATCCTCTCCAGTTTACTTTGCTAACAAGGAAACTAATAGAGATGACAAAAATGAGCTCTCTTTTCCTCTTTATATGTTGCTTCTTCGTCTAAGATAGAAACCAAATAAGTTAGATGATAGAAACATGTTTTTTCTTTTGTGTATGCATGTGTATTTTTCATGGGAGGACCATAAAATACTTGGAAATCTATCAGCATATACATATCCATATATTATTTTCTGCATGATAATTTGCTTGAACTTACTCCTTATTTTGTACTATCTGTAACTCAATATTATACGATACATAGTATCTGACTTGCCTTGCCTATTTTTGGAATAGAATCTGGATGCCTTTTGCCAAGTTTGCCGTCCGATGCAACATTTGACAGATATTCAGGAATCAGCTTCCTTTGTGATTTGAATGACAACATTCCTGCTCCTTGGCCCTCTACTTCACAGATACCAGCTTCTTCATGCAATAAAAGTATGTGCACCTGTAGCATTTATTCATCTACATGGAGCCATCCAAATCCATTTCCCTTGTATAATTAAAAGCGATATCTGCAATCCTCTGTGATCCTCTTACTAATTTATATCTGATATTCTTGGCATTGCAGCAATCAAATTGCCTGCACTTCCTGCTGCAGCATCTGGGCAAAGTGGTAAGCATGCCAGTTAGTTTATCATGTTCCACCATTTATGCATGTTTTTCTTTGTTGCTCCATCTTTGGTTATGGATATTTGTGGCATGCTTGATGGATTGCAGCTGTTAACTTCATTCAGTGATTGTACCTTTCTTGGTTATTGATACATTTTACTTAAACAATACCAAGCTTTAATTCCAAGCTGGCTACATGGATTTTAGCTCGCCAATTATCTCTATCCACCCTACATCTTATGTAAAAGTTCTCCACCAAGTTTCTTTTGGCTCCCTCTGTCTTTCTTATTACAAGCATCTTTTGTTCCATCTATTCTCCTCACAATTACATGTTTTTTGATCCGAGATATTTGTACTAATCTTTTCTTAAAATAACTTGATTTTCATGTCTCAGCACAACACGATTCCCATTATTATTAGCGATTTTAAGTTCAGCAAATTGAAAACCAAATACATGGAATATAAGTTAGTAAAAATATAAGTATCGATGATATGGTGAAACTTGAAGATAAATTCATCTAAAGAAGGCATCAATTCAAACATCTTGGATCAATCATCCAAAAAGATGTAGAAATTTATGGGGATGTTACCTATATTAAGGCATGATGGTTAAAATGAGAAAGTGCATTTGGTGTTCCATGTGATAGTAAGATTTCGTTAAAGTTAAATATAAAATTTTATGAGATGACTATAAGATCAATGTTGTTATATGGAATAGAATGTTGGATGATAAAGTACCAACACGTGCAGATAGATGTGCATAACAAAGATGTGGATGTTACAATGAATGTGTAGCCATACAAGAAAAGATAAAATTAGAAATGAGGTTAGTCATGTGAAAAAAAGACTAATAGAGGCTCTTGTGGGGGGAGTGTATGGGATAGAATAAGTCTTTACTTTAGCAAAAGAGATAGAGAAAGACTAAGAAAAACTTCGTGGGAGACTCTTAAGTATTATGAGTTAAAAGGGCCTAACAGAAGATATGGCCATAGGCTATAAAGGCTTGACATTTGTTGTTTAGACTTGCATCTACGTATTTGATTTTTGATTTGCTCAATTTGAAGCCTTTTGGATTTTAAGTTGCTTCTCCATAACTTGAGTTTAGTATTCATTCCTTATTTTATTTCACTCACTAAAACAATGTCATTTGTAAATAATGCACACTAAGGCACTTTTTCTTGGATGTGCTTAATGAGTCCATCCATGCTACAGCAAAGTAGTAAGGGTTATCCTTGATGTAATCTAATTTTAATTGAGACTTCAAATGCAAAATTTTGTTCTATGATATTTGTCTTTAATAACCTATATATATAAGCAATATGGTCTCTTTTTTCTCTAAAACTATACACAAAACTTTTCTAGGATTTTGTTGTAGGCTTTTCAAGTATATAAAAATCATACGCAAATCTTTTTGTTTATCTCTATATCTTTCTCTCAAACCTCTCAAAAAGTAAATAGCTTCCATTTTTGATCTACTAATGAAACCAAATTGATTTTTCAATTATGGCTCATTAGCTTGTTCTTTCTGTAGTAAATGTTAATATCATACTGTCACACTATTGGATTTTCATTGGTATGGTATGATACTGGCATAGGATGAAATTCGATACCATTTTTAATACATCCTTATAATGAATTAATAGTATATATCATAAAAATTTATACAAAATAGCATTGTAGAAGGATATACAAAATAGCGTTAAGAGTATGTCCTCAAGATATAATTTAACATAACACTACAAGGCATTTAAAATGATTATGACAAAGTAGGGATGAACACACTATGTTAACCCTAATTTTGGTTTAATGGAAATGTTGCTGTGAAGTTGAATTTCATATTTGAATATTAAGTACTTATGAAATTTTACAAAAACACAAAATATAAAATAAAATAAGATGATTGCAGGGCCTGGGAACTAGGTTTCCCGGGCTAGCATCTATCTTTCCCTTAGTTAGAAAGCTAGCTTTCCCTGGAACGTACAGCTTTGGAAAAGCTCCTTCTACCTTTCCAAGACTAAAAATCTAGTCCTTGGGATATAGAGCCTGGGAAAGTTATCTTTCCTAGTGCATCAGATCATTTTGCCTTTTCTTACAAGTTCTTTTTGGTACTGATGACATGTCAATACTACTGATACTGATCAATGCTTAATCAGAACAGAATTTTCATTTTTCTCCCCACCAATTTGTTTCCAGTATGGTGTGTGTAGTCCCGACTATCTGGTATGGGATGGAAATTATAACTGTGCTCTGAACTTCTTCTTTGTTTTTGTAAATGGGCTATGAGTACTGTCTCCACCTATGAGACAGTTTTTGATTTAAGGATCAAGTTAAGTGGTTTGATTAACCATAAAATGCCTTTTTATGCTTTTATTGAGATATTATCTGGTCCAATTGCTTTGTCATTCTTCATCTTTTTCATGGACTAATTCACTTCTTTTTGGCAAGTACATCTATGGCAAAAATAATTCATATCTCCTTCACAATTACCAAGGTGGCCTGATGTAATATTTTTTTCTCCACATTGGAGAATTCTCCTTCTCTGTGTCCTAAATCACCCCTTTATTAACTAGTACATTTTGGTCTCTGTCTTTTATGTATTTGATTTGACACAAGTCCATTATTTTTCTTTCTCTTGCTTTAGTCAGCTTCTGGATATCTCTTTCCTTGTCTTTTCTGTTAAGTTGTGGTGTAGATTCTGATTTTCAAAAGCTTTTGTGTTAAAAATTTAAGTTTTAGAAAATGCAAATGAATCATAATGGAGTGGCTCCCTTAAACATATATCTGTTAAACATATATCACAATTTTAGGATTTAATCATAGACTGAGAAGAATTTTAGGCGGTTACTCAAGAATTATGGATTGCAGATAACCATGATAAATTTTGTGAATGAACTACACTGGCTTCATTTTCCCTAAGAAAAATCCTGTTGTTTGAGTGGTTAAAAATCTTGGATGATCATAAAGATTAATCCATCAACTTGGCTCAGAATCTATTGGATGCTATTCCCAGACTATGCACGTCACAAGACTCACAACACGTAAAACATGCAAAATGAAACTGAATTGGGTGATAGTTTACCCAGGCTGATTTGGTACTAGTTGCTAGATCACAATAAGGGTGTTACTGTCAGCAGACTTGTATACTATATGCTTCTTTGGTATTAGCTAGCCACCACGTTCTGGAAATTTTCCTTTTGTGTTGCTTCTGGTTTCATCAAGTCTTCATTTCTTTAACTCCATTTCTCTAATGCTACCTTTTATTCTTGCTTCCACAACCAGTAGAAATCAGCTTTGATAGAATTGGTCTCCTTCAGAGTTTTGAGAAAAATATGTTAAAACTTTTTATTTATCTTATTTTACACTAGGTGTTCCCTGGATTATAAAACAACATATGAAGCCTTAACCCCACTAGGTGGGGTCAGCTCAATAAATTCCATCTATGGCCATATTTTGTGCAAGACCCTTGTATAGTACCAAAAAGCTTCCCACCAAACATGTCAAGCTGAATGTACCTTGGAGCATACTAGCAATATTTGTCCCATAATTCACCCTTGATTTTATGCTAGATTCGATGCGGGCACCTATATCAACCCGTATGCTTTCCCTTTCATGCATGCCTTTGATATCAATTTGATCTCTTTGTGTTGTCCGGCTATCTTTTTCTTTGCCACAGTGCAAGATCTGTTAGATCTGATTTTAGAGATAACCCATCCCCAAGAAAAAAAAAATAATCAATCTCCAAACCTTATTGTACATATGCTAATAATCTACAGCAGCATCTGCCGTTGTCACTGTTGTATGGTGACAAAGGTTGCAGGAAGCGCCAACTAGTCATCGAAGCAGATCCAGAAACTGGCGCTCCCCCCCGCCCCCGCCCCCCCCCTCCCGGTCAGTGGTTGGCTGCAGCAGCCCTTGCCTTGGGCAACTGCTGCTGCATTTTCCTTTTTCTATTTTTATAATTAGAGAGATTAGGAGAAAATTAAATAAAATTTAACTTAATTTTATGTTAATTAAAATCGCTTGTACTTAAAACTAATGGAGGGGGTATCCAAGCAACGAAGGTAAACCATTTGGAGCTCTAGGGACAAAAGTAAAGCACAAGGGGTCCTTTTGCAAATGACCAAAACCACAGAAGGTCTGGGTGCAATTTACTCTTTTAAATAACATTGAAACTTGTGTGGAAATTAACCAATATTTTTGTTACCTTATTATTTAACATTACCAGAAGAGGGGTCTCAGATACTTGGATTAGAAAGTTCCTGAAGACTGGCTCACGAAAATTCTCCTCTAGATTCATTGACATGAGAACCTAAGAAGTAAGGTTTTGAGTGAGTCGCTATCTTGGCAAATTTAGTCAACCACATAACAATTAAGAGGGGCAGAACCTTCTATGAAATGCGGATAGATATGGATTGCTGAAAGTTGGTATTTGATGATGAGTGACTGCTTGCTCCTAACCATTTTTAATGAACTGATAAGCAACAAGAAGAAATGAAAGATTAAATATCATGATGTTTGGAGTTCTACACTGTGGCTACGGGAACTTAAATTGGACACAAATTGCTGCAAGCTGCATGCAATAAACCTGTCATCCAGAGCAGATCTTAAATTTACATCCGTTAAACAGCACATCGATGGTAGAGGCATCCGTGATCTCCATCTGGATGTTGATGAGATGTGAACAGTGAGACCGGGAGGGTAAATCAGTTGGGTTATGCTTTGTGCTTAGCCAACCACTGTGAAGTTCACCTCTTTGCTTCCCTTGCTCAACTGTATCTACAATTTCAAGTTTAGGCTAACATTATTTTAATATGGTACAAAATGAGGAACATGTTTGTTTGACTTAAAGGTACATAATAACAGAAGAAAAGATGAGAAAATTACCATTTTGTGCACTTCTTCTCCTTTTTGCTATTACTAAACATGTTGGTCCCATGAGTGACAATGATTTTGTGGGAAGTAAGTTGAATTGCAATTACATCTTATTTACTGATAAATAATTCATAATCCTCTTAGCTGTTCCTCAAGTCATTCATGTTCATGATGTTGTGTTATAACTTCCAAAGGAATCAAATTGCTCTTTCCACTTGAATTGACACGTGAAAGTCTAGAAAATATTTCCAAGATTATGAAACTTGTTTTAGCACATACCATAATAGGGAGTATAGATGATCTCTACCTGAACTGATTCATCATTCAGCCCGAAATGTATCAACGCGACATAGATATGAGCTGTGAGCTGTGAACTGTTGGCAGTGATTGGTGACGGGATAGTCGAGTATACTTTTGGTTACCAATGGAAAGTTAGCCCATGATGTACACTGTTCTCCTGTTTCCTTGACTTTCTTCATTCTCTCCCAGCCCTTCATTCTACTGAATTTACTCCTATTATAGGTCTTCCAAATTTTATAGCATTCAGTGAATTTAGAACAACCCGATGAGTGGCAAAACTGTTTGGAACTTCTTTCATGATAATTTTTCTTCCCAATTTGAGAGGAAAGTCCAAGGATTTCTGTTGAACTTAGTGCGCTCATCTTTTCCATTTCTTCTTATTCTTTTCCTCCTCCTCCTCCTACAATCTCAAAACTCTTGTGCTCTTCTGCAGGTCTCTACGATGCAGATTCGCGGGCTTGGCTGCTCTTTGCGGTGGCGGCAGCTCTCATGGTTGTCCTGTAAATTCCAGTTGAGACAAAAATTGACGGAACTTGAGTTTCTCAGGCCTTGCAGAAGAACAAGTAAGAATTAGTTGAAGTTAGATGAAGGAAGCTCTCACCCCCTTCAATCCAACAGAGTTACAGACCAAGGTAAATCTAAGTTTGAGCTCATCATCACCCTCTATTCATCATTCATGCAAGCTTCCTACAATAAAATCTGTATAGCAGCTTTAAGAAAATCTATGAAATTGCCATGTAAATCCAGAATGGGTAGCTGTGTTGTAAGGATAATCCTCCCCTTAATTCATGACTAATTTCTGTTTCTCTTTGCATCTTTGATGTTCTATCTGGAGGGCTTTTTCAGTTGGTATGGACAAATATTTCTTCTTCTTTTTCCTTTCGGAAATGCCAAAAAAATGCAAATCACTTCTACTGACAAAGGAGTAAGTAGTTGACAATTAATGTAAATTTATCATATCAAATATTATGAATTTTAGTCAAATAACGAGTTAGAATTTGTGTAATAAAAACAATTAAGACTTTAACATTTTATTGTATAGCAAAAAAAATATTTTCAATGCACAAAGCTACCTGCTAATGCAAGGGTAAAAAAAGCGTCCTAGTTTATCTTTGTTTTTTTTGCAACTTCAGTGTATAATTTTTCAAAAAATTAACCATACCATTGTTACTGTAGATGGCAGGGATATTTACTAAGCCAACTCAAACCAAAAATGTGGATTTGAAATATGTTTGATTAGAAAAAATAACCTAATTGGTTAACCGTTACGGTCTTCTAAACCGGCTAACCAAATTGATTTGAACTGATTACATACATACATACATGCAAAACTATCTCGTTTAAGTTGTAAATATATATTTCGATTTTTTGTTAGTTGTTTTTTGTTTATCGGTTTGATTTGAACTTATAATTTTGATTTGTAACTTTGTTGTTTGTTGGTTTGATTAGACTTATAATTTGGATTTGTAAGTTTGTATTTTGTTAGTTAGTTGTTAGTTTGGTTGAATGTTTAATTTCAAATTTGTAGTTAAGACTTATAATTATTATTGTATGTTGTGTATATATATATATATATATTGATTGTTAAATGTTTAATATTATTTATAGTTGATTTAAGTTCATTAAATTTAAATTGATTGACATTTTAGATTAAAATTTATTTAATTTAAAAAAAATTAACTCAATAGCATAAAATCGACAAATAACCGCCCAAACCGAACCGAACCAAGAATGGTTGGTTTGGGTGGTTATTAACAATGGTTGGATTGGATATGAAAATTTCATAAGCGAAGAAATTAAATTGGTTATGATTATATCACATAACCGATCCAAAAACACATCTAGTAGATGGCAATGTTGTGTTGTCACAGTGGGTACGACACCAAGAATCCTCCATTGGAGCACAGCCCTGGGGTCATATAATTTTTGTTGGAAAATATTTCAAGATACTGTGGATAGTATAATGTTTTAGATTTTTAGTAAATTTGTGTATTTTATAATAATTTTTAATATTTATTTAGACCAATCAGTGTGCATTATGTCACTCTGGGTTTGAAAATCTCCTAGGTTATTATGGCAAGGTTCATTCTTATTGGTCAAGGATTAGGTATAGAGTCCCTATTTTATATAGAGAATAGTTTAATTTTGTTAGAAAGATTATTAGATAACTCTTTAATTTTAAATTTGATAGAAATACGAGTCTCAAGTAGAATTCAATCTAAACATGAATAGCGAAACGTAATATCATAAGGGTTGTTGTCTATAAGTAGGCTCTCTTTAGTATTGTTGATCGGCCCTATCAATAGTTTATAAGATGATGTAATTAGATCATTATGATTGTGTATCAAAGTATGTTTCATAACTAGATATACATAATTATTAAAGTATGTGACCAATTATCCAAAGTAAGTTTTGTTTGTGTAAAAATTGTGAGATCCTTGGTAACCATAAGAAGGGATGAAGTTGGATCTCCCGAAGTAGTCTTTAACGCTAAAGTCAATAAGGAGATTTGGCAAGTGATATGTATTGAGTAAGATGAGTTAGATTTATTTGTAGGGTTTTTATTTTTTAAATAAGTTGGGCGAGACAGAATATTCAGTCTTATCTTTAATATTTATAAGACTCGACAGTTGTAGGCTTGACGGATGATTTTTTTGAGTTAGATTAAAAAAAAACAAGGAATCTTTCAAATCCCTTTTGAATCAAATTAATGAAGATGGCATTGTGGTCATCATTTGCTTAGGTCTCCATCACGCAGAGTCTGCAAAATGACAATGGAACTTGCATTATGTATGGTTTGCGGTCCATCATGGGATCCCATTCATATCAAAATCCAACCAAACTTTTTTGCTACCATTTATTGTGTTCTTCTTTTCATTTTTAATTCGAAAGCTAACATTTATTAAAGTTGGTTTGATTTTGACATGATTTTGATGATAAGTATCTTTATATAAAACTTTAATAAGTGTTGTTTAAGTAAATGTTTCGGTCTTTAAAGTTGCGTTCTCTTTACTGTTTTCAAGTCCTCTTTACTGTTTTCAAGTCATTTTTAGTTTTCGATTTTTTAAAATAATGAAAATGCCTTTTCTTTACTATTTTTAAAAATATATTTTTGAAAATAAAAAAAAATTGTAAAAAAAACTCAAAACAACAAAAAATTATTTTGAGTGTTTTCATTTAAATCAAATTCTAAACTCAAAATACATTTATTTATTTATTTATATTTTATTATTATAATGAGAAAAAATATTACAAAATTTATTAATTTTAAAATGTATATATGTTTTTAATAATAAATTAACATTAAATATTTCTAATTTACTAAATAATCAAATTTAGTGAATAAAATATTATTAAAAACTTATTTTCAAAATTCCAAAGAGAACGCGTTTTCTAATTTTCTGTTTTGAGAAATAATTTTTCAAAATGACAAAGAGAACACGTTATCAATTTTCTAAAAACAGACTATCAAAACAGAAAACTGAAAATTTATTCAAAACTCAAAATTGAAAATTAAAAAGTAAAGAAAACGCAGCTTAAGATTTTAAACTCAAAATTACTTTAAATAACTTTTAAAAATGTCCTAAAATTGTCTTTTCAGGTCTGATGCATTTGAAAATATAATCAAGTTTTAAAAAGGAAAAGAGAGTAACTCGAATATGTGAAAAATATCAACTAATCATTGAATCCATTGTTAACTTAATTTTCATGATGTTTTGATGATGTATGACTTGGAACATATTTTAATGATGCGTTGATAATATTGAATTTAAAAATTTTGATGATGTATGACTTTAAGCTTTTGATTTTAAATAATTCTTGAAAATGGATTTAAAACTTGTCTTTTAAATCTATGAAATCTTGTAAATTCTAAAATATTGTTAGAGATTTAAAAGACGAATAAAGTAGCTTGAAAATGTAAAAAAAAAAAAAATCAATTAAACATCGAATTAGTGAAAAATTGCCTACCTATAATTTATAACCGTCGACTAATTTTCTAAACTATTGAATTTTTCTTTAAAATTGCTGACTGATTATTTAGAACTGTTGGGTAATTCTTAAAACAAGTCATCTGATTTAATAGGCACATTCTCGATCAATGTTTAAAGAGAAAACGATATTTAACTAATTTTGATTCTTAGAAAAGCTGTCAACTAATCTTTTAATATTTTGAAATAAACTATTTACTGCATGCAGCATTATGAAACTATCAACCATTTCTATTAGGAATTTACTAATGATTAGTTTTTTGTAGATTGATTCTTTGTGTTGTGCCATACTCATTGTATTTAGTATATATATACAATGAGTATGATTAATTAAATATAAAATATGTATAAGATTAGCTCCACACGCAAGTGCCCATGGGCCACGTTTTGACTTGGTCCACGCTCTCTCCAATTGTCCTTTCCATTTAATATATGTAAAAATATTAATATAATTAATTAATTATATATGATACAAACAATTAATTAAGTGGAGAAGAGTTAATTAATCATATTGCGACCCCTCTTGAAGAAATTTATCCTCACCGTATACAATCAAGATCTCATCTCAAAGATATGTCAAATTTAGAGTAATAAAGAATATCTAGAAATATCCTGTCAATCCGGATCTTCATCCGGCTAGGCTTCGTAGAGGCCAAGAATTTGCTCTTGTAGCTTGCCGTAAGGCCCACCTTCTTTTGGAGGACTCATTAGGCAGTTCAGCCCTCTGGGGGGATTCTTCTTAAGCCCACCTGAGTGCTCTTGACATGATTAGACCCTCTTTGTCAAGAAGAGTACACATTAATATTTGTTAATCATCTATTTTATTTATTACATTATTTTTCTTCCCGTACTGATTTAAGTATCGGAAGGCATACGCGGGTGAGGAATCCCCGCATGCCTTCTAACTTGTTCTTGTGAGTGTAGTTATGCCCCGAACACAGGAGAGGCTACTCCTAGATGAATTAATTCAGTACTGAAAATACCCTTGATGGCTTATTCTAGACCTCAATCAACTAATCGGAGACTAGAGCTACCTGACGCACACTTCCAACAACAGACATCTAACAACTGTTTGCCTCGCTCTACCGCGACTCTAGCATTCCTACATTATAAATTATAATTGTTGTATTTTTGACAACAACACTTTGCTATTTTGATCTCCAACGACTATAGTTTTGCAAGGGACATTCAAGAATATAAATACCAGCCATGTTGAAGATCATAAGAGTGGTTGAAAGAACGGGCTTTCTCATCTAAGAGATTATATTTTCAATTTTTTTTTTAGTTTAATTATTTCAATCTTTTCTCATTTAAGTCTTTTTCTATTATTTTTTAAATTTTATTTCACCTTTATTGTAACAAGATTTCATGTTGAGATTCTTGTGTTTAATTATATATTTTTAATTATTTTTTTTTGTAAAAAGTTTTTTAGGCGGGTAGTAGATTGTATTGGATTGTGATTTGCGGTCTTCGTTTTTGAATTAGTAAATTTGGAAATATCTAATGAGGAGTTAGAGTAATGGATGTAGGCTGGAGATAGCCGAACCACTCTAAAAATTTCTTGTTTTTTGTGCTTTTATATTTTCTCAAAACTTTTCATTATATTACACTTTATTTACACAATTTTCAACATTCCTTTTACTCACTTTTTTTAGAAAAACCCTATTTAAGATAGATTTTTAAAACACCCGATTCACCCTCTTCTTGGGTGTACGGTGCCATACAAACAAAGGTGATCTAACAATTAAATATTTTCAAGATTTATAATTTGTATTATTAATTCTTTTGTATTTTTTTTATCGAGAATTCTCTTTGACATATTAGATTTTATATATCAAAAAGAAAATGACCACATTGCCCTAATTAATCTCAAATAATTACACACAATTCTCTTATTGCAAATTAACTAAAAGTAAAAATATCAAATTTACCTTTAAATGGAGGAAAGTGCCACCAATTTATGAATTTTGAGAGAAAAAATGAAAAAAAGAAAGTAGAAATGTAACCACTAATCCTAATAAGTTCCTAATCAAACCAATTTATCTAAAAAAAAAAAACACACAAAAGCCAATTAGTTCATGACCTAATTAAAATCCAATTCATGTTTGAATCACAGAAGTAAATTAGTCCCTAATTTATGTTTAAATCGTGGATACAAAGTAATTCCCAAAGAATTAATTTTCTTTAGTAAATATGATTTTTGATTGAATTTTCAAACACACAATTCTTTAAATTTTCTTTTTTCTTTTTCAATAAATCCATGTTTCAATTGAATTTTCACACTATATTCGTGTTTATAATTTTAAAAGTTGGAAATTATTTTGGTTCCACAATTCAAAGATAAATTGGATACTAATTTACTTATGTGATTCAAAATTGAATTGAATTTCACTTAATTTATGAATTGCTTGAATTTTACATTTCTTTGACGATTTAGAGACTAATTAATTAGGGTTTAGGGTTATTGATTATATTTTCTCACTTTTTTTTTTAATTTTTTTTTTGTCAAATCATGAAATGACACCACTTTCCTCCACTTTACGGTAAGTTTGGCATTTTCTTATTTTGAATTGATGTATAATAATATAATTATTTGTAATTATTTAAGATTAATTAGGGTATTATGATTATTTTCTTTTTTTGACATGTATATCTAATTTTTTAATTGAAAAATGATATCAAATGGGGGTTCTTGGTTAATAAGAAAACTACAAGGGAATAAAGGAGAAGGTCGAGATTGGGCTCGGACGGTCCACAGCCCCTTAGGTCAGATGCTCGAGTAGCGAGCATTCGAGCTAGAAAATGGAGGCCTGGGCAATTTTTTGCTGCATGTGCTAGTTTTGGAAAGTTGGGTTAAAACGTGATCGAGGCAGTCGGCCGAGCTAACTTTGGCTTTGCTTAAATGGTGGCCCTAGAGTCGTTCGAGGTTGGCCTGACCTTGAAAGCAAGGTGATTTTCTTCGTGTGCTGACCTGTAATGCTCGTGGCTTCAGGATTCGAGGCATTAAACCTAGGAGATAAGGGTGCTATTTGGGTGACATTCGAGTGCAGAGGGCGGTTGGCTACGGTGAGTTCGCGTTGGCTAGGTCTCGTGTTATTGTTGGGACGTGTTTGGGGTATAGCCGAGTCCTTGTTCGCATATGTTATCTAAACTTGAGAGGAAAAGATCACGCTCCCCTCAATGAGGTTTTGAGTATGCTTTTGGAGGGTAGGTGCTCTGGCTATAGCGGCCTCTCCGTCCTTGTAAGGTGGGGATTGACTCTAGTGGAGGAGGAAGCCCCCCCGATGCATATGTCATGTGGGACTTCAGGGTATGGAGTGTTATGCTAAGAAGGCGCACTGTCGTAGGTATGCACAGTGCTTATGATTTCCCTCGAAAGATCTGTATGTGTGCCGGGAGCGTGACAGGTGGCATGCCTCTAGTGCTTACCAAGCGCCTGATGGCATTTTTCTTTCTTTATGGACGCGACGTGTGAAGCAGTATAAAAGGTGCATCTCCTCTCTTTTGGGTTTTTCATTGTTTCTTTCTCCTCGTCAAATGTGCACTATTTTCCTTGTCTTTCTTTCTACTTATTCCTTACAGGTATAGGCAGTCTCCTATTCTAGTAGGAAAATGTCGAGGGCTATCGTTGATGGACAGAGGGAGAACATTAGCGACGACGATGAAGGAGGCGCCAACCTTCCAACCATCAATCCGATGTCTTCTACCTCTACACCAATTCTTTCAACTTCTTCTGATGCCTATTTGTCGTTGGTGGGACTTGCTGCCTGCGAAGGGTGATTGTCGGTTGGGAAGCGCCCGATGGATGCCATAAGAGTTGAGTCGTCCGCTAGGGAGCCTCCTGTGGGTGTGTTCGATCCTTTCGCCTTGGGGGATCGTTGGGTGGCGTATCGTTGGGTAGAGGATCGGGTTCTGGGGGTTTTGGAGGAATGTCGGGCGCTGGAGTTTGAATTCCAATTGGAGGTGGTTGCTCTCAAGCGATCGCATCGAGAAGAGGTAAGACGCATCCAAGAGGCAGTAGAGAGCAAGACGGGGGAAAGAGTGGCCAGGGTGACGGCTGACTTGAGTCAGTAGCTAGAGGGGTCGGAGGTGTCTCTAATTCGCTGTCGTGAGGTCATAAGCCATCTCGGCCGCCAATGCAAGGATGCCAGAGCGGCGCTTCGCGATTTGAAGGAGGAGATTATCCATCTGCAAGCAGCGCTTGAGGCCACCCGATCGATAGCGAAGGCTGGGAAGGCTCAGATGTTGGAGGCCATGAACGAGTATCTGGAGAATTATGAGACAACTCTTCTCCATGTTCGGACTTTGTTCCTAAGCCTAGACTTGCAGCTTTACAAGCCATATATGAGGGTCGAAGGCGGCTGACTTGTTGACCCGACTGAAAAGCCGTGTACAGGGACTTCAAGGGGAACTTCAGGGGCAGACTGAGCTGAGGGAGGTGTTGTCGACGATGCCGAACCTTTGGCTGAGTTGGGCTAATTTACTACCTTCTTTTTTTATAGTAGCGTAGGTTTTCTAGCGTTTTCTTGATAGCCCGGTTTCATCAGGGCTTGTGATATTGCAGCTTGCTACTTTGTTGCCTTTTGTCTTGTCATTCGTGATGAAATGTCCAATTGATTTTCTTTTTCACAAGGCGCCTTCTTTGTTTTCTTTCTAGTATGTTATGCATTTTCCCAACCGAGCCTGGGAGCTTGAGTGTTGACGTAGTGGTTCTTGAGTTAAGTGGCATGGCTGGTGCCCAATTTTTTTAGAGATTGGGAGGAAAAATGTTTTTTGGGGTGCCAACTCTAGAGTTTGGTAGAGGTTTGGGGGAATTGTGCCTGTAGCACGAGATTTGAGGTTATAGATGAGGCGATGTTTCGGCTGCTTCAGGCATGTTACTTTGGCGAAACGCTTCGTCTATTGGGTGTCTCTATTAGCATGTGGAAGGCGTTGATTGGTCATGGTAGGAGTGACCCTTCGCTTTCAGAGGTGGGGATACGACCGTATTGATGACGCAATTTTTTGGAGCTTGTCCGTGCTGAGAGGTGGGGTTTCATCTGGGTGGGGTGTTTTTGTTGGTGACCTCGCCACTTCCCGAGTAGCTCGACAAGGGTCGAGAGGTTTGAGGCTAAGCGTATTAGGATGAGAGCAGTACTAGGATGTGTGAGACATGTTGTGTCTAGAATAGGTGATGTGGCTTTCTTGGAGTTTGCCTCTGGTTGAAGTATCGTGCTCCGGCGTTCAAGTGCTTGGGTCTTTAATGTCAGCATTATTAGGCAAGAGGTGGGGGATCGTCTGCCAGCTCCAAGGTTAAAAGTAGGGAATGTTGGCATCGCCTAGGCGCCAATTCGTCTTGAATTTGTTTCTGGGGCAGCTGCCTTGCTAGCGGAATCCGACCCTTTGGGGAAATGATGTCAAGCAGTACAAAAGGGTTCCATCTTTTCTCAAGCGGCTCATGGGGAAAACGATTATTGATGATTATCAGAGGAGCACGCCCTGCAACGACTACTGCTTGGCCTTGCTTTACTCCAGTTGTGTTTTCAGGCATTTGTGCTGTGTAGTGGTTGTAGTGTGATAGGCAAGTGTAACGTAAAATTATTATAGATATGAAGCCTATAATCAGATCTAAATTTCATAATGAAATGTAAGTGTCTTCTGAGTACCTTGTTTTTTATTGTGTCTTGTATACTCTTTTCGGTGGTAGCATCTTTTAACTTTTCCGATTGTGTCTTGATATAAAGTACTCTGGGATCGGACTGGTGTAGTTTCAAAGTCCAGCGTGCTTGTTTGCTACAAAGTACAACTTCGAGGTCGAACAGAGGTAGGCTCGAGGTTTGGCGTGCCTGTTTGTTACAAGGCAGGACTTTGGGATTGAACCGAGGTAGGCTCGAGATCCGACATGCCTGTTTGTTACAAGGCTCAACTTTGTGATTGGACTGAGGTAAGCTCGAGATCCTGTGCGCTTGTCTGATACAAGACGTGGCTCGATAGGGCCGAGGTAGGCTAGAGGCTCCTAGAGCAATGACGGGGTTGTGCCCGAGGTCCCCGTGGGGTTGACGACCATATCAATCTGGGTCTCGAGATGGTCCTGTACGCCTATTTGATACAAGGTGTGGCTCGATAAGGTCGAGATCGGCTCGAGGCGTCTAGAGCGATGACGAGGTTGTGCCCGAGGTTTGTATCAGGCAGACTGACCATGTCAGTCTGGGTCCTGAGCATAGTTTAAAGGAGGAGCAAGTCTGGCTCGAGATCCTATGCGCCTGTCTAATACAAGGGGTGGCTCGATAGGGCCGATGTAGGCTCGAGGCGCCTAGAGCGATGATGGGGTTATTCTTGAGATCCGCGTAGGGCGAACTGACCATGTCGATCTGGGTCCTGAGCACGGTTTAAATGAGGACCGAGTCTGACTCGAGGTCTTGTGCACCTGTCTGATACAAGGCGTGGCTCGATATCGTTGAGATAGGCTCGAGGCGCCTAGAGCAATGATGGGGCTATGGCCGAGATCTGTGCGGGGCGGACTGACCATGTCGATTTGGGTCTCGAGCACGGTTTAAAGGAGGATTGAGTCTGGCTAGAGGTTCTGTGCACCTATCTGATACAAGACGTGGCTCGATAGGGCTGAGGTAGGCTCGAGGCACCTAGAACGGTGATGGGGATGTGCCTGAGGTGCACGCGGGGCAGACTGACCATGTCTGTCTGGGTCCCGAGCATAGTTTAAAGGAAGACCAAGTCTAGCTCGAGGTCTTGTGTGCTTGTCTGATATAAGGCGTGACTTTGGGATCGGACCGAGGTAGGCTCGAGGTTCGGCGTGCCTGTTTGTTAGAAGGCAAGACTTTGGGATCGGACCGAGGTAGGCCCGAGGTCTGGAGTGCCTGTTTGTTATAAGGCAAGGCTTTGGGATCGGACCGAGGTAGGCTCGAGGTCCGGCATTCCTGTTAACACCTGTATTTGAATTTGCTTGATAAAATTGGAGTTTTGGAATACCTTGTTATTTTGGTCTGCTTTGCCAGTGGTTCGTTCGAACATTTGTCTTTGTCGGCGTGTGCACAAGGTGAGCTGAGGTTGCAGATGACTTGGTCTTGTATTTAGTTGGTCAGGTAGGGCCAGGGTGATCCTGGTTGAGGCTGTCTTAGGGTGATGGGGAAAACGAGAGTATGCCGAGGGTTATTGAGGACTGCCAAAGGAAAGTCTGTGTTTTGCACTTTGTGAAGCTACGACAAGTAATAAGTAGAAGCAACTATCTTTATTTAGTAAGACGTATTGTAACAGTGACTCCCCGAAAGGATGGTTGCTTAGCTATGGTGCGCCTTTGCTTCCCTACACCTTTCGGTCTAGGTAAAGGCTTCTTCTTGGGTTTAGCTAGGTAGTGGGCTTGGTTGCTGGTGCTGATCCAGTGATTTATTTTTTCCATAGATGATTTTCTCTGGGTGGGGGTCCAATCCTTTGAGATGGGGTTCTATTATGGGTTGACAATGGTCATCTACTGGTCGGTTTCGCTTTTCTAACTCTGCCATGTCCACGCTAGGGTGCAGGGCTTGGCTATTTGTTCCTGTCGCTTGACTGCTGCTCTTAGGAGTTTTGCTTCCCTTATTGTCCTTGTCGGGCTCGGGGCTTCGAATGCTGAGGCTGTAGTGGTAGCATTGCCTAGCCTCTTTCTGATCAGCGTGAATGGCTCCAACCTTGGTGTTTGACTCTGGGAACTTCATGGTTAGATGGGGAGTGGAAACTATTCTGCCTAAGTTGTTGAGAGAGGGGCAGCTGAGCAACGTGTTGTATGGTGTCCAGCAGTCAATAACTAGATATTAGATGCGGATTGTTTTAACGAGGGGAGCTGTCTGGAATGAAGTTTAAGTCGACGTAGCCCCTAATGCATACTTGTTCTCCAGAAAAACCAATCAGGTTTCTGTCAAATGGTCTTAGCTCCCTTTCGGAGATTCCCATTTTCTTGAGGGTTGGTAAGTATAACAGGTCAGCCAAGTTGCCCTGGTCCATGAGGACTTTCTTTACCAAGAAATTTGCGATGACGACTAAGATTACCATGGGATCATCAAGATTTTTGTCGATACCTTCGAAGTCCTCCTCAATGAAGTAGATTGTGGGGTGGCGGGCAATTCTCTTTGGTTTCCTCTCGACGTTATCTATTGACATTACAACCCGGAGGTGTCGTTTCCTTGCGAAGCTTGATTCGCCTTCGCCTGTGAAGCCTTCAGAGATGGTGTCAATGACCTCGATTACTGGATTTCCTGGGGGTTGTCCTAGTTTCCTTGTGGGGATTGCCTTCGGTCCGGTCTATAAATGTATTAACAGAGATAGCCTTCCCTAACCAACCGTTCTATTTGCTCCTTTAGGGCGACGCATTATTCGGTCGTATGTCCAAACATATGGTGGTAATCACACCGCTTACCGGTGTCGGTGTTGCGGCAAAGGGGTCATTGCTCGCTGATATCCGAAAAAGGGATGACTCTTGCGTTGTAGACTTTTCAGAAGATCCGATCATGCCTTGTTGTGAGGGTGGTGTATGCATTGTAGTGCAACTGGGCTCGAGGGCCCATGGTGGTTTTCTCTGCCCTTTGTTGTGATCTCAGCTTTCTTGGTTTCGGTAGGAGTCCCTCATGTGGTTGTGTTGATGCCTGGTAGAAGGTCCCGACTAGGGGGCTGGCTGCGATAGTACTTTTAGCTCAGCTTCGTTGTGCCTGGCGACCGAGGCTTCTTCGATGTTGATGTATCCTGTCGCGTGCATTCTGAATCAGCTAGGATGGCGGGGGGCTTTTAGGCCAGTGAATCGGAGAAGGGGCCTGCTCTTAGTCCAGCATAATGGCGTGTAAGGATACCGTAGGGTTGAGATCCTTGATTTGGAGGGCTTCCTAAAAGAACTTGTTCATGAATGCCCGTAGTAGCTCATGATCGCCTTACTTCAGGTTGATAAGACTGGCCAATGTCCTGTGATGGGCTCGGCTAGTGGAAAAATGAGTGAGGAAGTGAGTGGCTAGCTCGGAGAAGTCGTGGATAGAGTTCAGCTCCAAGGATGAGAACCACAACATGGCCGACTTTCTCAGGGTGCTAGGAAAGGATCGGCACATGATCGGGTCCGAGCCTTCGCTTATCAGCATGGCGACGTTAAATGTGGTGAGATGGTCCTGAGGGTCAGTAGTGTTGTCATAAGGTTCCAAGGTGCAGGAGGGCGAAAGCCGTCGGGTAAGGGGATGGCCATGATAAACTCGAAAAATAGGTGACTGAGGGAGTACAAGGGCACGGAAGGTAGGGGAATAGTGGTGTGGGTAGCCTGGTGGTGTTGGTGACGACTGCCTTCTGCATTGCAATCAACCAGCTCTTTGGGTTGGTCGCGATGCTGGTTTTGAGTCAATTCAGTAACTTGATTCTGGAGTTGTTGGAACATCTAAAGAAAGACTTCTATGACAACAGGGTTTTGCGAGAGATGGTCGACGTTATTTGATTCTTGGGAGAGGGCGCTTCTAGTTTGCACCATGGTATGGCAACGAGGAGGTTGGTTTGAAAGGTTCTAGTGAAATTATCGGGAGGTAAATTTTACCGAGCCCCATGGTGGGCACCAGATGTTACTTCCTGACCAAAAGAGGACGATCAGAGGCGGGATTGCAACGGCAGGGCACTGGTTCCAGCGACCGGTCCATCCGGGGGGCGGATGGCACTTACAAGCGGTAAGGAAATAATAGTGTATTAGTAGGTCAGAGATCAGAACATACATTGGCTCTGAAAAGAGCTGATTGATATAAGAGGAGGAGACATCCTCCTGTATGCATGCGTCGTGCATTTGCAAGTGATGAGACTGGCTATCCGGCCCCGGTGGGGATTCTTAGGTGGCAACAGGGTGGCAACGTGACCCTCATTAATGTGGATGGGATCCACCATTAATAAGAATGGGATCTGAGGCAGCCATGCTGATACCCAGCGAGGGTTACAATTATGCCATGGCAGGCTGGCGCTAGGTCGAGATTGGGCCCAAGGAGAGGGCCAAGGTTGGGCCTAAGGAGAGGGCCGAGATTGGTGACTGCTACGCTACCCTACACATTTATTTATCAAAACTATAACTAAATTCATCAGAGGTCAATCCTTTTATTAAAGTAGGTGTAGGGCGATTATACTCGCCAGTGTGCGAGTGTGCATGTAGTACAATTTTAAATTTATATTTCGGTGAGTCCGAGTCGGTTCACAGGGAGATTATTTATGGTTGAAAGAAAAAAACATAGAATATTTGATTTTAAGAGGTGATTAAGATGATTTAATGACAAAAATTAAAACTAAACTAATACTGAATTTAAGTAGCTTGGGTCAAGACAATTTCAGTGCCAAAAGTAATTAATTCTCAATTTAATAGAAAAGATCAATAATATTCATCTGATTTAAGTTTTGCAGATTTGTCAGTAATTTTAGTTCAAGATAATGATAGTTCTTGTTTAAATCATCTCCATACATGACATGAAAATTCTAAGTTAAGCAATTATCATAAATTGAATTATATTCCACAGACATAATTTATAGATATAGATTAACCATTTGGGCATGGGTATGAAAACATTTCCAGATCTAGCAATCTCCATACGTGGTATGAAAATTCTAAGTTGGACTTATGCTCCAATCCAAACTCAAAGATACACTATACGCACACTGCTCAAATTAAATCAGATTAATATTACATATTTGAAGCGTAGCTTTCTTTGGAAATCATTGGTGTTGGACACTGTCCTTGCCTTAACCCAAGATTGGATTTAGCTACTTATCTTCATTTTTAAATAAATTGGCAGGAATTTAAAGTTAGAAAATTAAAAGACAGTATTTAAAAGACAATTTTATAACCGACCATATAGGCGGTGTATAATTAAAAAATAATATTCAACCGACCATATAGGCGGTATATAATAAAAAGAAAATATTTAAAAGATAATATTCAACCGACCATATAGGCAGTATATAATGAAAAGACAATATTTAAAAGACAATATTCAACTGACCATATAGGTGGTATATAATAAAAAAATAATATGAATAACATAATACAACTATATGGAAACAAAAGTTGAACATTTGAGAGAGAAATTCTAAGAACGAAACTATATAAAAATAAAAGTGAAAAATTTGAGAGAGAAATCCTAAGAATACAACTATACTTTCATTATAAGAAAATTGAATTGTTACAAATGCTCCCTAAGTGCTCTATTTATAGGGTAAAAGATGCAATAGAGACCACTCAATTATATAATTTAATAATACAAAATATCTAAAGAAAAATAAAATAACTAATTTAAAAATACAAAGATAAATAAAATATTTAATTACTTAAAAAGTCCGGGCCAAAGTGTAGTTCTTGAAACTTTATGACTTGATGTAAGCGATGACATCATTCCAACCCATGATATAAGCGATGATGTCATTCAAACCCATGATGTATGCGATGATGTCATTCCAACCCATGATATAAGCAATGATGTCATCAATTTGTGAGATTTGGACTTTTCATATTTTTGGGCTTGGCCTTCCTTGTGTTGGGCTTGGTCCTTTCTTGTGTTGGCCTTAGGGCTAGGCCTTCCTTGTGTTGGGATTGGGCTTGGGCCTTTCTTGTTTTGGGCTTAGGTCTGGGCCTTTCTTGTTTTGGGTTTGGGCTGGGCTTTTCATATTTTTATATTATTATATATATTATATTATTATATATTATATTTATTTTTTTTTATTTTATATATTTTTTATATTAATATTTTTAAACCTGCACAAAATCACAAAATGCATAATAATATTCAATTTAAACCATTTTAAGATCAAAATAAGGGTGAAATTATAACAAAATTTTTAGAAAATTAATCACTAATCACACCCCCAACTTAAACATTGCTAGTCCCATAGCAATTAGACTTTACACTGGCCAGTATTTATTCACAATAATCGCATGAATATAGAAATTTCAAATTCGAAACCAAAATACATATAATAGAGCAAGTTATTTAACATACAATCGAATATTCTAAATCAGATTTCGATCAAAGGTCATACAATCTTAGGAACAGCAATTAGGATGACCATCATTCTACCTTACTCCCTCGAAGTTTCGACTTCAAACCTTACTATGGATTTTCTCTCCAATAAAAAAAAAAAATTCCTCTAGTGTACACACAAGGGGGTGCACCGTTTTAAGAGTAAATGCAAAACAAGTTCAAACTAGGTGTCATCCCAAATACAAAGAATGTATTTTCATGAAAGAACAGGGAACTTGACATAGTTTTATGATTGGAATAATGCCATAGATAAATAACTTTTGAATTTAAACAAAATTCCCTACTCCGAACTCGAATCCTGAGATCACATGATTTATAGCATCAAGAGGGACCAGATTGGGTTATAATGGGGCTATGAGGTTAATACGGGTTGTCAAGAAAAAGGGTAAAGTGTGCAAATGATGTGTTGAGATTTTTTTTTTTTTTAACACTAATATCAAATTGGACATATTGTTTTCTTCAACATTTATTTTGAAACACGTGCTGAAAAGCTAAGAGAACTTCCCCCTTTTTTTCTTTTTTGTTTTTTTATATGAAAATACCGAGATAGACTGATTCCTAAAAACACACCAGGTTGGAAAAACTTCATATGGTTATAGGTTAGACAAGGGTAAGAAAATGAATGGAATTATGCTAAGAACAGCTCAAATGGGCTAGCAAGAGAGGTTAATGTAAAGAAAGAAAAATGTTAATAGGTCCAAATTGAAATAAATTGATCCCCTATCATGCTTCTATAAAACGATGTTACTTAGTCAACTAATTCAGAGTTTGAAAGCAGTCAAATTCATCCGCTATCATACTAGACATTCAAAGCAAATTAATGTTTTGAAGCTATTGAAAATTTGAGATCAACAATAAAGCTCATTTAGAATAAGTGTTATTTCACTCAGAATTAATAATTATTAGGCTCAAACACTCACTCAGGTAATAGTCTCCACTTATGTTGAGGGATCATGCAGTGTACTAATTAACTAATTACCATTGCCTTTGACTTTATGATCGACAAACCAATTTCTAATTATTGAACACCCGATGCATGCAAATCACTTATTCTAATCCCATATATGTACGTTTTTAAATAAGAAATTAATGCATTCATGATTCATACTGCAAATTCAACTGGCTATCAATATATAACTCCAAAGCTTTAGGGATAACATTATTTAAAGCACACACAATTTTTTTAATTTTTAATAGGAGTAGATAAAAGTAAATAATTCACACAAAACTACAAGCATGCAGTTACAAATTCACAGTTAAACATGGACCAAATAGTTCATAAATATACCTTACTTCCCCTTAACTTGAATTGCAGTAATAAAATAGGGTTGTTAGGAATACCTGTAGCTCCACGAGTCTGTAAGTTTACTGTGAACTGCTAAATCTTCAACAAACAAGTGAGAATACCCTACATATATTTTTATATTTTTTTTTACACCGAAATAAGAAAAATTCATGCAAGTCATATAATTAAGGGATGCGTCTCAAGAGTACAAAAAGTACTCCTTACTCAGCCATCTTATCATAAACTTGCCTAGCTAACAACATTCCACAATTTTTGAAAACAAAACATAAAATAAATTCAAGCAAGTCAAAATGAACAGATGCGTCTCAAGAGTACAAAAAAGTACTCCTTACTCAGCCATCTTATCGTAGACTCTCCATTTTTAGAGGGATAAATCTAAATTAATCGGACCCCTTTGACACTTGCTTCCAATTGCCTTAGACCAGTCTATCCGAGGCTCGTAAGGATCGTGATGTGGAACATAAGCGTGTAATTTCTCTAGCAACTCCTCAATGGTGGATGCGAAAATGAGAATATTTCTTGCAGAAAGAGAAATGAACTTTTGCTCCACAGCCTGATCAAGTAAAGAAAGCAACCCATCAAAAAAATGGTTAATATTTAAAAGTCCAATGGGTTTGGTATGGAGATTGCTCTTAGCTTAGGAGATTATACAAAAAATTTCTTCAAGTGTACCAAAACTTCTCGACAAAGCAATGAAGGCGTCTGACTGATAAATCTTATAAGCCATGCTCTCAGACATAGAAGTCGTTCTTATAAGTTGACCTCGTGTATACTCGGAAATCTGTGGATCAACCAAAGGGATTGGCATAACACCTACCACATATGATTGCCCAAGATGTGCAGCCTGTGAAACAAATCCATTCAATCCACGACTTTCTCTTCCATAGACCAAATTAAATTTTCTCTCTCCCAATTTTAGGCCAAATTCGCTTGCTGCAAGTGTGTAACAAATATCGCTCCCAAGTTGAGAGCCACATAGTACACATATGGTATTGATTCGACGAACTGGTTGGCCTTCCATTTATGTTAGTTCTTTATATATGCCCTGAAAGTAGAACTGGTTAAAGAGGTTTGACAATCAAAAGTAACTACATAGAAATTCAACAATAAATAAACATAAACAAAAATCATGCGTATATACAAGTAGTTGTGATTGTGGCTCACATTTTTCTCTGGTTTTACGTCCAGAAATGGCTTAAACACCTTCTATGAAGTGAGGATAGGCTTCCTATCCAATTTTCTTATAGATTGGCAAACAAGGTCAATTATAGTCAGATTCCCAAAACTGTAGCGTTGGTGGTCACTTCTAAACTGGGTCCATAAAGTAAGAAATTCTCGTTATACTATTCCACACGGATGCGTCTCAAGAGTCAATCGGATATCATCCAAAGACTCCTTACTCAGCCTATCCTTTATGAAACAAATTTTATCATCTCGATTCATGGAAGTAAACCCCACATATTTGCATCGTGTGTTACAAGTCCATCGAGCACATTTGTGACAACCATTTAATCTTTTCACTCTTCTTTTTTTTCGAAAAACTACTCTTTTCCAAGCCTGAAAAATGCTTAAAACTAAGTGAGGTTTCGCCAAGAAATCGAACTTTTGCTTCAATTAACCAACGAATATCTTCAGGGATATTTTTACACATCAAAAGCCTAAGTCTTTCACACCTAGCGACATCAATCTTTTCAAATCATTTTGTGGGAGAGATGGATAGTACTTGCGAATTTTCAAGAGCTGAAGATCCATTTTTTAAAACAAAACTATAGTTAGAGAAAAGTAAAACAAAATAATGAACCTTACAAAAGGAACGGGAGTACCTGATCGGAGAACAACACAAAGGAGAGAAGACTGAGCTCAAAGAAGTGTGGCTTGCCTCATGTAGATACATGTCTCTTATAAGGTAGTGAAAGTCACCATTCTAATAACCACACTTGGCTCGAGGCGTACCACAAGTGTAGGGTCACGTCTGGCATCTCCTTTTTCAACGTTCGGTGTTTCCTTTTTCAACTTTCGGTGTCTCCTTTTTCAATTTTCGGCGTTTATTTTTCAACGCTTGACATTTCTTTTTCTTTATAGGGTATTGTGTCCTTTTTCTTTATAGGGTAGTGTGATTGCACTGTCCCAAAAAAGTGGTTGCCGTCAGCGATAAGTTTGTCTCCCTCTTTCTCTATCTCTTTTTTTTTGTATATATATATATATATTTATTTATTTATTTAACAAAATTATTTATTTTATTATATATTTTTAAATATTTTTTTAGAGTTTTTTTCTTTTCTTTCAGTTAAGGATCAGATAAGTGTTTTCCCATCTATTCGTATAATAACTCCCATTCATTACTCCACTTTCAAAGTTATTTTCAAAATTATGTAAATTGATTTTTCTCATAAATGCACATACATATTTTAAAAATATGTCATCCGAAGGTGTTGGTTTTATTACATTAGAGTACGGCACATCAATTCACACAAACACCTCACACATGTCTAGTTTAATTTGATCTCCAATAATATAGACTAACCTAAAAGACATAAATTTAGGCTCAAGTTTGGCTAGGCCCATGGTATCTTCACATTTGGACTCTTGGGTTTTATCCTCTTCTTCGTCCTGGGCTTCTTCTTTTCTCACATCATTTTGGCCCAATTTTTCTTCTATGATTGCTCGTACCATCTTAGGGTCATCAAGTCTCTCAATTGGTTCATCATTCCTAGGGATAGGTGTAGATTGGAACGACTCTTGACCTATGGGTGAATTGAACGACTATTCCTCCCCAAGACATTAACCTACAAAATTTTGATTGGGTTGGTTTGGAAACTCTCCAAGTTCACTCACGCTCAAGGTCTGTGTAAACTCGGTCAATTGTTCTAAAATGTCACCTATAGCCCTAGTGGTTTATTCTTGAAGTTCGACCACTTGTGCATTAAAACTCATTTGATCCTGCATAAACTCATGAAGGGTGTCCTCTAAAAATTTTTCATCCTGAGGTTGATAAACATCAAATCTAACCCTTTGTTCTAACTCAAATTGGTGAGGTGGTGGACGAAAAGGCTCATGAGATTGGAACATAGAGTCATTGTTTCAAGGATAATTCCAATGGTCGTAGGAACTGGGGTAATTAGTGTAAAGATTTGGGTCGTAGCCCAATAGATAAGAATTCTCCCTCTGACTCTGGTTAAAAGAAAACCTCTCATCACTGGGATCGGGATAGTCAAATGCATTAGAAGTCACAGACATACTAAAATACTGAGACATAGAGAATATGGAATGACAATTCAATGGTAGATAATGATGCTAATGAGTCAATTAATATTTCAAAAATCATACCTGACCGTAGTCTTTTGCACTGTTTAGTAACTAAAAGTTATTTAAATAATTTTTTTTAAATTTAATTTTTTAATTTATATATTTTTTATTTTATTTTTTTAAGTTTTTTTTTCAAATATATATTTTATATATATATACATATTTTTGAAAATATTTTTTTTTAATTATTATTTTTTTAATTTTTTTTTAAACAACAAAATTCAACCAAATTTAATTTCTCCGGCAACGGCACCAAAAACTGATTGCTACGCTACCCTGCACATTTATTTATCAAAACTACAACCAAATTCATCAGACATCAATCATTTTATTAAAGTAGGTGTAGGGCGATTATACTCGCCAGTGAGCGAGTGTGTGTAGTACAATTTTAAATTTATATTTCGGTGAGTTCGAGTCGGTTCACAGGGAGATTATTTATGGTTGAAAGAAAAAATCATAAAATATTTGATTTTAAGATGTGATTAAGATGATCTAATGGCAAAAATTAAAACTAAACTAATACTGAATTTAAGCAGCTTGGATCAAGACAATTTCAGTGCCAAAACTAATTAATTCTCAATTTAATAGAAAAGATCAGTAATATTTATCTGATTTAAGTTTTGCAGATCTGTCAATAATTTTAGTTCAAGATAATGATAATTCTTGTTTAAACAATCTCCATATATGGCATGAAAATTCTAAATTAAGCAATTACCATAAATTGAATTATATTCCATAGACAAAATTTATAGATACAGATTAATCATTTGGGTATGGGTATGAAAACATTTCCAGATCTAGCAGTCTCCATACGTGGCATGGAAATTCTAAGTTGGACTTATGCTCCAATCCAAACTCAAAGATACACTATACGCACACTGCTCAAATTAAATCAGATTAATATTACATATTTGAAGCGTAGCTTTTTTTGAAAATCATTGGCGTTGGACACTGTCCTTGCCTTAACCCAAGATTGGATTTAGCTACTTATTTTTATTTTTAAATAAATTGGTAGGAATTTAAATGACGAAAATTAAAAGACAGTATTTAAAAGACAATTTTATAATCGACCATATAGGCGGTGTATAATTAAAAGACAATATTCAACCTACCATATAGGCGGTATATAATAAAAAGACAATATTCAACCGACCATATAGGTGGTATATAATGAAATGATAATATTTAAAAGACAATATTCAACCAACCATATAGGCAGTATATAATAAAAAGACAATATGAATAACATAATACAACTATATGGAAACAAAAGTTGAACATTTGAGAGAAAAATTCTAAGAATGAAACTATATAAAAATTAAAGTGAAAAATTTGAGAGATAAATCCTTAGAACACAACTATACTTTCATTATAAGAAAATTGAATTGTTACAAATGCACCCCAAGTGCTCTATTTATAAGGTAAAAGATGCAATCAATTATATAATTTAATAATACAAAATATCTAAAGAAAAACAAAATAACTAATTTAAAAATACAAAGATAAATAAAATATCTAATTACTTAAAAAGTCCAGGCCAAAGTGTAGTTCTTGAAACTTTATGACTTGATGTAAGCGATGACATCATTCCAACCTATGATGTAAGCGATGATATCATTCCAACCCATGATGTATACGATGATGTCATTCCAACCCACGATGTAAGCAATGATGTCATTCCAACCCATGATGTAAGCAATGATATCATCAATTTATGAGACTTGGGCTTTTCATATTTTTGGGCTTGGGCGTTTTTCTTGTGTTGGGCTTGGGCCTTCCTTGTTTTGGGGTTGGGCCTTTCTTGTGTTGGGCTTGGGCTTGGGCCTTCCTTGTTTTGGGCTTGGGCCTGGGCCTGGGTTTTTCATATTTTTATATTATTATATATATATATTATATTATTATATATATTATATTTATTTTTTTATGTTTTATATATTTTTTATATTAATATTTTTAAACATGCACAAAATCACAAAATGTATAATAATATTCAATTTAAACCATTTTAAGATTAAAATAAGGGTGAAATTATAACAAAATTTTTACAAAATTGATCACTAATCAATTGGGCCTAAGGAGAGGGCCGAGATTGAGTTGAGGAGAGGGCTGAGATTGGGCCTAAGGAAAGGGCTGAGATTGGGCCCGGACGGTCAATATCCCACGTTATAAACTTAGGGAATTTAGTATATTTTAATCTAATTCAATTTATTTACCTATTATACATTTGCATCAAATTTATTAAAATTTCAAGAATGTGTTAAATATGTTAGATTGTCACAATTATATCGCTAAACACCCAATAAGAGAATAAATTGGGTGATTTAAAAATAGGTGGATTTTTATGAACATTTTAAGTGAAAATGGGTTTTTAGCACAGTGAAACAATGAGTATAAATCAAAATTTGCAAAGCGTAAGAAATTGAACGTAAGGAAAGTGATGGATACAAAAATTTATTATGGTTTGGCGAAACTCACCTACATCTACTCCCCCAATTACTTGTTGGATATTTTGTAAATCCACTAAAAATCTCCTACCTTAAATCAAGTAGACTCTTTAGCAAACCATTAGGGAAAATACAATCTCCTACTTATAATCAAATAGTTCCTCTAGCAAACCACTAGGAATTACAAGTTTACAAATGAGATGATCTAAGTGTTCAAACTCTCAATTACAAGATCTTTCTAAATATACAACAAGCCTTTAATAAAATATTACAAATGATATCTAGCTTTGTTTGAGAGAAAAATTGAAAGAATAAGCACTAGTATGAAGGATGAGAACAATTGTAAGCTTTTTATATGTTTGTAATCTTTTTTAATGCATTATTGGGGTGGTATTTATAGCTTTCATTCAACCTTTGAATTAATTAGCCATTTGACAAGTCATTGAAAGTATTTAATGCCTGAAAAAACTAGCTATTTAAACATATCAATAAAGAAATTGTTAACAATCTTTCAAATCGGTCGACTATTTCCATCGAAAAATTTGAAAACCACTTACAGATTTAGGCAAACATTAGACTTCTTTTAAAAATGGTTGACTTCTTTAAAAATCAGTTGATTGTTTTGGAAAACAAGTCGACAATTTTGAGAAACTTTTGACATGTTATAGTCACGGTTGACTCTTTTTGAACTTTCGTAAAAAGTACAAAGAATGTAAATTTTTCCTATCAACAATTTATAACAATAGTTGACTCTTTTTGCATAAGGGTCAAAACTAGTCAACTCTTTTGGCAAAGAGGTCGATAGTTTTCCTTTGTTTCGTTAGCCCATTACCAAATGCATAAAATGGTCAACTACTTTTCATGGAAAAGTTGATAGTTTTGCCTTGGTGTTTCAAAGAGTGTTTAACTTTTTGAAAATGTTTTGACATTCTACTTTTGTAATCATTTAATTTCAAAATAAATTCTCCTTTAAGAATATACTATTGTCTTTCAAGTTGAAAATTCATGCCACCAAAAATTTTGTATATATTGAAAGCACGTTTGGAATAAATTTATCTTTTGGCATGATTTTGATTTTTCATTTTCAAGTTCCAAAGATATAAAGTTTTTCATCATCAAAACATTATAAGAAACAAATCAACAATCTCCCCCTTTTGAAGATGATAAATCTTTTATGTAAAAACCAAAAATCTCCCTCTTTTTTGTTATTATCCAAAAAGGGCATTTTGCAAAAAATTGAAAAGAACTAGCCATTAGTAGAAAAGGGGAATTGGGGTGAAACAATAAAAATTTGATACCCCCCCCCTTCTCATTGAGTACTCCCTCTTAAACATAGAGAGAGAGAGAGAGAGAGAAGTATTTATTAGAATCATGAAGCACATAAGAAAAAGAACAATGTATACAACAAGAATGTAAATGAGAATCATATATTCAATAAGAACATAAGTTAATGTGACATCAATCACAAACACATGCAAAATATGCATAGCATTACATGTGAATCAAAACACATTTATCAAAAGCGAATCTTAAAAAGAATTTTGAAAACATATAAAAAATAGAATATGTGAATATCATCTGAGAACATAAAAATAATAAGGATTACGAGGTGGCAAAGATAGATCAGATGGAAGAGGTCAAGCGAGGATAGCTATAACGAGAAGAATAAGCTATGCAAGCTAAGAAGACTCATCTTATTGGCTATGTAGAGAACTCATCTCGCTTTTCAACTCAACCATACCATGTAACACTAATTGAAGGTCTTCTCGTAGTCACTCGTCTCCAAATAGTTGAGATGATGATGGCCCTAATGCATCACGAGTAGTTGGCCACTCATGACCGTTTTCATCAGAAACTATAACCTTTATTCTCCTTCTCCTAGCCCATTCTCCATCTTTATTTTCTTTGAATTCAATTCTCATGGCTGTGGTGACATTTAAATGTTGTGTTGGATTGATACATACTTTTCTCACATTTCCCAAACTAAAAATTTTATTTTTCAAAATGGTACTCACAACCATTCCATATGGTAGTGATCGAGTTTTCCCAAAAAGGCTCGTATAATTTGATTTACCACTAAAAGACATGAATTTAGTCTCTTTTTTTGTAATAATACAATGCATGAGCCATAAATCTTCCTTAGTAACTTCAGCAAAATTTCCTTTTCTAAGTAATAGAACTTGATTGCATATTATATGTAACAGTCGATTGTGCTAAGATATCCTAGTGGTATCATTTATAAATTCAGTAATTGAATCATCTTCAAAAATTAATTGGAAGGCTTCTACAAGGTTGAACGTTTAGGGTGTGTGTTGGTCCCTTGACACACACAATGGCCACTCAAGGGGGGGTGAATTGAGTGATTAAAAACTTATTGAATCGATTCTTTCCTTTTTAAAACTCTTGAGATTTTCTTATACACAAAATACACTTATTATAAATATATATGTTGTTTGGAAATGATAGCAATATAAATACACAAACAACCACAATATAAACACAAGATATATAGTCATTCGGTGTATCCAACACCTACTCCACTCTCTCAAGGTCAAACCGCAACTTGAGGTTCCACTAAAACTACTACAAGGTTTCCACACAAGAACACCTAGCAAACTTGTACACCTCGAGATTTCCCCTTAGCTCACCCTGAAAACTATTACAACACAATAATACACCTAGATTACTTGGGCTCTAGGATGCCACTCACAATCCACAATCTAATACAAATAAATCAATCCTATGTCCAACACACTTGGACTATAATGGATATCAATACAAGAACAATATACAAAGCAAAATGAAATGATAAAAGTTACCAATGAGAAGAAAACTTCTTCTTTGCCTTAAGGCTCCAATGGATAGATCTTTGAAGCTCCTTGGGCCTTGGATTGCTTCGATTGAGTGCTTGAGAGCTTGGGTGTGCTTTAGGAAGATAGGAAACGATAGAGCATTAGCCTTCTCAAGATTTCTCCTTTTGATATTTATATTGAGGCTCCCAAAATGACATGCAACGGCTCCAAAAATCCGATCGTTGGAGTCTGACAGTCGGTTGCTCTAATTGACAGTTGACTCCTTGACACCCACAGTCGACTCTCACTGCCTACAGTCGACTCTCGCTGCCTACAGTCGACTCTCGCTGCCTACAGTCGACTCTCGCTCAACCCACAGTTGACTTTCTCACAGACAGTCGACTCTTATTGGCCTACATTCGACTGGACAAAACCCACTCTTGGCTACCTCGACTCTACATAAACAAGGCTCGGCTATATCGACTGATGCACATCCACAGTCGACTGCCATTTTAACTTACAGTCGACTGTCCCTCACCGGGAGTCGACTCTCAATCCAGATTTCAGAAAAGTAAGATTTGCTTTAATAATACAATACATAGCATAAATTCATTACAAGATATTTACGTTCATTACAAATAAATGTCCACATTTTCTTTTATTTATATTTTACCTTCCATTTATTTTAATACATAAATGTAAATAACAAAGCACCCCCTATTTAGATTCAATAAAAATATTTAAAAAATCAAAATCCAAATAGATAAGAAAGTAGATTTTGGATTTTAGAACAAATTCTGGATTTGACGATTTTAGCACTTCCAAAATACATACTTTCCATTACTTGAAAAATTCACTAAAAATCATTTTCACAATAATGAATACTAGCTATGAAAATACCGGGAGTTAGTTTTCCAAAAAGAAAACATTTTATTATATGTTCCCTTATAGTGTGCTAATATTCTACTTAGAATTAAATAACATTTCTTGGTTCGTTTTGATACACAAAATACTATAATACTTAACAAGTATCAAAAATCCATTAGGAATTTTAAACATACTAAAAATAGTTTTACTAAAATTATGTTTTGTTAAACATCAAAATACACAATAGGTTGATTGGAGCAACTTGGCTCAATAATGTGTATCCTTCACTTCCTTTTGATATTCCAAACATATTATGAATCAGGTTCCTGTTAACCTCAAAGAATGTGAATCCAATGTTGGTCTTGAATCTCTTTTCTGATTTCCTATTGTTAAAAGTGTTGTTTCTGTTTGTGAAGAAGACCTTAACCATATCAACCAAAATATCTCAATGTATAGTCATGAAATTCCACTAACCAAAATCCTTGAATGTGTTTATACATGGAAATCCAATAGATTAAAGAAAATCAACATCTATGTAGCGGCCAAGAAGTATCTCACATTTGTTAAAGCTGTATTTGAACCGATCTCGTTGTTGATCATTTTGGAAATACTCTCGAGGTTTGCTAGTAAGTTGTTGAATGGGTTCCAATTTTCGCATGCCCGACCCTTGCTTGGATTCTTGGTATGATCCATCATTTGATTAAGCTCACGGGATCAAAGGTTTGTGCAGATTAAAGCTTGATCTGGCACGAAGTAAATGATCACACAAAAAGAGAAAAAGCTAGGGTTTTGTTGATAGGACATGAGATGAAATGGGAAAAACGAAGAGGTTTGTTAACTTTTATAGCGGAGGATTCAACAAAAATGGTCAATATTACAAGGCTGTGGACTCTTTTATGAAACGGTTGACAGTTTATAGAAAATGGTTGATAGTTTTAATGTAGCTATTCTTTTGATAGTTTTAATGTTGTTCTTTTCTTTTTTTTACAATGGTGAAAAACGGTCGATAGTTACACCGAAAACCGTTGACAAATTTTCTATGTCATTTTGAAAATCTATAAAAACTGCTTTCCAAAAATAATTTAAAAGCATATGAACCACACGTTTCATAAATTTCGAACCTTCATATAGGAACAATCATCAACCATATTTAATCTTAAGAACTAATTAAACCTAATTCACTCCTAAAAAATTCAAATTTGTTTTTGTCCAAAGGCTTTGTAAAGATAACAACAATTTGATGATTGATGTCTACAAATTCAAGTTTGATGTCTTTTTTTGGGACATGATCTCTAATAAAGTAATATTTAATTTCTATGTGTACTTTGTTCTTGCGTGAAAAATTGGATTTTTTTTAAGAGCTATGGCACTAGCATTCTCACACTTTATAGGAATATGATTTAGTAGAATTCCATAGTCCTCTAATTGATGCTTAATCCATAAAATGCGTGCACAATAACTACCAACAATCACATATTTGGCTTTAATGGATGATAGTGCAACAGTGTTTTGTTTCTTACTAAACCATAACACTAATGAATTTCTTAAGAATTGACATGATCCACTAGTGCTTTTTCTATCAATTTTACACCTACCATAATCGACATCGGTGTATGCAACTAAGTCAAACTTCTTAGATTTAGGAAAGAATAATTCAATATTAAAACATGATTTTAGATGCCTAAAATTATTTTGACAGCTATGAGATGAGATTCCTTTGGATTTGATTGAAATCTAACACAAAGATATACACTAAACACTATATCCAGTCTAGATACAGTTCAGTATAGGAAGGAACTTATCATACTTCTATATATAGCTTGTTATCAATAGATTTTTGTAACTCATCTTTACTTAGGGATAGTGAATTACTCATGGGAGGGAGTTGAAATAGGTTTACATTCATGCATGATGAATTTCTTTATAGGATCTTTAATGTATTTTAGTGTCTTATGTAAATATCTTCATCATTTTACCTAATTTGTAATCTAGGAAAATATTTTAATTCCCTCATCATACTCATTTAAAATTCCCCTTGCATTAATTTGATGAACTCATCACAAAAGGGCTTCATTTGAGGCTTCGAAAATTATGCCATCAATATAAATTTGTACTAACAACATATCTTTATCATGAGTTCTAATGAAAAGTGTTGTATTGATATTTCATCTTTTAAAAGCTTTCTCCTATAAAAATTTAACATTTCATACTAGGCTCTAAGAACTTATTTTAAACCATATAGAGTTTTAGTAAGTTTGAAAAAATGATTGGAGAGTAAGGGATTTTCAAAATCGGAAGGTTGCTTAACATAAACCTCCTCATTTATAAAACCATTTAAGAATACATTTTTAACATCCATTTGAAAATTTTTAAAATTCTTCTAACATGCAAGGGATAAAGGCATTCTAATGGTTTTTAGTCTAGTTACGGGGCATAGATTTCATCATAATCAATTCCTTCTTTTTTATTACACCCTTTAGCTACTAGTCTTGTTTTAATTTTGATAATTATTTTGTTTTCATCCATCTTGTTTCTAAATATCCATTTTGTTCTTATGGTTGGTGTTAGTGTCCAAATGCTAGATTTACATTACATGGGATATATGTAGGTGACACTAAATGATGTAATCTTGTTCATATATATTTTATATATATAGGGTCACATCTTCATTCATTCTTTCTGTCTTTTTAATAAATGAGTCTCTATAATTCTTGGTAAAGATATTATTTTTAAATGTTAAGAATATGCGACAAAGATTTTTAGTTTAGGCAATGAAGTCAAAATTCAAGTAAGCCTATTACAGTTAACGATTATCTTGTAAACAATCCTTTTATCACCTAATGTCTCGATCAAGCAATATCATGGTACGACAAACTCACAAACTCAGTAACTATATGTCAAATCTTATCGGCATGACCAAATGATACATCAAGAAACACTTTCCTGATTAATCATACTGTCTTGGTCAAGGACTTTTCTATCACACTAATAGTAGACCACATAAGACATTCGCCTCACCAATGACGATGAAGGTGACTGTAAGGCTGACTCCCGAATAGTCCCGCTAGCATAGGATATTCGAAAGGAGGTCATCACAGTGATGATATAGAATAAGACCACGTTAAAACAACCCACTCACTTCATTACTAAAAGAGGAATATAATTAGTGTTCCAATACATCTCCAGTACCTCATAAATCTAGGTGTGAAGGCCATACATATAATTAAAAGCCTCTAGAGAATTAACAAAATAAAAAAAAATCATCTCATTACAAGCCTCAACGAAATACCACTAAGGATTCTCAAGTTAGGACGCGTCTCCGTACACCACTATCCCTGGGCCTTAATCCCATTGGACTCACCCCTAATAACAGTCTTTCCTTTACCTGGAATGGCGAAGAAGATCAAGTGAGCCACAAGGCTCAGCAAGTTCAAGAACAATGAACGGTAAATAATAAGGTCCAAGGATATGGTGACACCAAAAGAGTAATCAAGAACTCAACAGTTATATAAGACCCATAATTTGTGACTTGATCCATTTCAAGTTAAATGCAACATATCATCATGTATAACTATGCAAGTGTGCAATCTTTATCAGTGACAATATCACAATTCCCATGGGCTCGTAAGTCATCATGCCAAGCATACATAAATGCACCATGTTAAAGATTTACACAAATAATAGTGAGCATTACCTGTCGGGCTATGGCTACCTCGTCCCGTGCTAGGCGCTCCTAAGGTATTCTTTTCTACTGCGCAAAATACTAGGTGTGCTAACTTATAATAAAATGATGCGTCATAATGAGATCATGCTACTTATGCACATCTTATTAGGTTCCCAATAGTACTGTCATGCTCACAATGTATATATATATATATACACTTTAATTTTGACAGAACTACACATGCACTGAGACTGTGTGTAACCCATTATAATAAATTAATTAATGCAAAGATGACAGATGCAATAAATTAATTAAATGTAATGCAATAGACAATGAATGAAATATATATAAATTAAGTGCGGATGTCCAACGTCTCTTTTTAATTAAATTTTCTCTTTTACTTTTAATATATAAATTATATAATATCTTATTATACTTTTATAATATATTATAATATATATTATACATGTATGTGTTAGGCTCTACCCCATTATAGGTATATATGATATTATAAATATCATATTATAATATAATATTATATATACTTATATGTACGTTCATTGCCCATTTTCCCATTTCAATTTCTGTTTAATAATATAATATGTGTTACATAGCTTCTATATATACACTACACATATATATATATGTCCCCCACATAATTGCGGCTTCCTTTTTCCCTTATTTCCTTATTATATATATATATATATTTTCTCTTTAATGTAACATACTATACGCATCAAATATTATAATAATATTTATCAATATTAAACATCTAACTGGTCATTAAGAACGCTAGTGTCTCGATAGTATTAATAAATAAAATAATTAGACTTATGTGTATTATGAATTTATACATACCATTTGAATCGAATATCATGAAATAATTATGATTCATCAAGGATCCAGCTATAAAAAAAGAAACATGGATCATAGAAAGAAAAACACAATTCCTTTGAGAATATAGGGTGGATTAAAACCCTATTTAAGCTTTTGAACATAATTCAAATACTAGGATCAACAAGATTAGACTGATAGAGTAGGCATAAACAAAATATCAAATTTATCCAAATTTAAAAATTCTAAGAACATAAATTTAGCAATGACAGGAATAAATTTACTGAAATAAAAAAAAATAGATATAAGAACTTGCCTCAAAATAAAAAAGACAACAGAACTTGTAAGGGATTAGGACTTGCACTAAATTAAAAATATGGTGCAAGAAAAATTTGCCTTGATGAATGATTAAATTAGGAGAAGAAGAAACCTGCCAAGTGTTGTAATTTATACCACTTGTAGCTATTACTAGAGAAGAAGAAGAAAAAGTAGTAGAAGAAGAAGAAGTCGTCGGAGAAGAAGAAGAAGAAAAAGAAGGGGAAAAATAAAAAGAAGGAGAAATCATTTGGGTGGAATCAAAAGAAAAGAAAATGAGGGAACAAGGGGACAAAAAAAAAAGAAAAGTAAAAAAGAAAAATAAGGAGAAATTTTGGGGGGATGTCTGCCACCCCACCTCCCACAAATCTCTTTCCAATTTTTGCCCTTCCCAATTACACATATGCACGAGTTATGCCCCTTTATGACATTTACTAACCTATTTTTTATTTCTTTATTTAATTATTTATCATACACAAATCTCTAAATTTCTTAATGGGTACGAGCCCACTTGTGAGTCCACCATCAAATTAATGTAGGCCCAACTCACTACTTCAACTCATAAAATTTTTAGCCCTTTCATTATAAGCCCAATGAATTTATTCTCATCCCTAGAAATTTATATCATTAGAATTTTATCGTTTCCAAAAATTTCAAGAAATATAAATCATAAAATATTAAATGCTCTAGACCTACTAATGGGTCGTTACAGTGACATATCCTATCCTTGAACACCTTCCTTTATGCACCAGCAATACGGAACCACATAAATGAACATCCTCACCTCACAATTGGATAGTTCAATGAATTAGCAAATCCTGTACACCAATATACAAGACAACTGTGTCAATTCAAGTCTAAGGATTAGTTATACAATCGCAACTTGATGACAAGATCATTATCCACAATGCCATATGATCAGTCATTAGTGTCACATTCAGTATATTGTTCTCTAACAATCACTCACAAGTTTATTAGAGACAACCCCATGTTATATGGCATGTGACTTACCACCTCTAACGATTAGTATCTCATATTAATCAAGATAGTAAATATCATGTCAGTCCATAATCGACTAATTAGAGTTCACATTCGATTAATCTAAGAACTAGGAATATTTAAAAAATCCCGTCGCTAGAGAATCTCGTCACATATTCTTAACATCTTAAGAATAAAACTCTAAAATAGGAAATCCAAAGACTCATTCATATAACAAACTGAAGAGTTTAATGAATGATGATAAACTTGCCTTTTATTAATTTATAATATACAAAGATACATCAAATGTATTTTATTACAAGTATGCCAGACATTATCTAAATCTACCATTAGGGCACATCACTAACAGAACTCACCTCGAACATACGCAGATAATAAGAAGACTATTAAGATGTTAAGGGGTCATTTGCATCAATAGACGAAAGACTTGCCCCAAACATGCGTGAGTAGTTAAGAAATTTAACAGCACTCATAAGCAAAAGGATCGCCTCGTCAAGACCTAATGACTAGGGGGGTAACAAAGTAATCTTCCTAAATACATGAATAATATCAATAAAGTCTTATGATGAAACCAATCCACTTGAAGAACTAGGGAGCAACGAAGGAATCTTCCTAAAGGCATGAACAATGAACTAGGGAGTAGTCTACATAAATGTGTATACAACATCAACATCACAAAGAAAATCAAAGCAAGTAAAGTGAAAAGATAACAATGTCATCAAATAACAAAACCGATACAAAAATAAAGTCTACAAAGAAGAAATCTTTACACTAAAGGAAAAAAGTGTTTGAACAACACAATAAAAAATCGTAAAGGAATAAAGATAGCTTAGGGGTTAATCATGTTTTCGAAAAGATCTATAAACCCAAGGCAGAGAAAGAGCCAAAGCTACAGAAGAATGAGTTAAGCCACTAATTACATCATTATCTAAACCTAAAAAGGCACCCAATCTACTCAAGATCTCTTGGCCCACCTTTATACGGCTCCCAAGGACCCAATAGATTCTCCAAAATTACTCGAAGACAGACTTGAAGAAATACTTTTTGGAAGACTAAAACAATAAAGGGAATTAGAAAACTAGCAATGACGATGAACAAACTTTGGGAAATGCCAACAGACTCTGGGAAATGCCATGAACAAACTTCTCAAAAATCGGAAATGGCGATAACGGATCAGGAAAAAGAAAAAAAAGATAAGTCATACCTTAGTCTACTCTTTCCGCTAAGAAACTCAAATGAAAGAGTGGGGAGCAATTGACGTGTCAAGATAAAAAAAAAAAGAGGCTAAACTCACCGTTAAAGGGCTGTGGGAGATTAAGTGTCCCATGGCATACAACCTTCACGAGGGTCTCATATGGGCATTGGCCCCTGCAAGCCTACCATTGCAGTTGCGGGGCCTCTGGTGAAAGGCAACCCCCACCAGCTTGCTAGGGGTAGTCCCCTGTCTCCCAAGGCCGCCGCAAGCTAACCACGACCCATGGTTATGGAACACTAGCCATGGCCTAAAAATCAGTTCCAGAGACTGCCCCACTAAAAGTGGATTCGCCACCAAAACATTCCATCAGGGACGAAAGGTCCCACGCAATGAGCAAATTAGTATAGCTCTAACATTCGAAAATCTCTCCAAGAGGATAAACATCATCTATAAGGGATAAATATCATCTGTAAGAATCTCAATCTTAGAGGACTTAGGATTACTCCATGCCCCTCTACAAATAAGTAGACCCTCATTCTAGAAAAGACATGTCTCTAATAATGATATGAATACTGTTCTTGAGTTTTCAACATCTACAATGCCTAATTTAAGTATCAGAGTGTTTGCACAGACTTTCCTACACCAATATTTGATTGTTTCTTCTCTTGCATATTCAAACGGCTTGACAACGACATTCTCAGTCAAATAAATCTATCTTATTGCATCAACCAATAAGAGTGTTTTGTAGTTGAAAATAAGATACAATATTTGTTTTATGTTTAGCATTTCCCTTTTATTAAATACTTCCCACATGTTTAAATAATTTTAATCTCTTCTTTCATATTTTATCTTCAATTGATGTGATTCTAATTTTATTAACTAATTGAACAAAATCTCAAATAAGCTAATACACTTTGACTTGAGGTTTCAACTGACTACTCTACTTTAAAAATGGTGAAATAAGTCAGTACAGTTTCAAACATTTATGTTAGTCATTGTGGTAGAAGTTATCTTAATGCGATCGATAATATTTTAATTCCATTAACAATGTCGACTTTATCCCAATCAAATCTTAATTTGAAAATTAGACTCAAAATCATAATCGAGTGCACCGAAATGGAAATTGCCCATGATCACAATTTATAATTATTACATTTTGAGACGTCTAGAACTGCATGGGTTTGGAATTTGATTTGGGATTTAATTTGGGCATTTGTGATTATTCTTCAAATTTGAATCACAATTGTGGTGGATTTCAATAGAATTAGAACATCATTGATGAGATTAAGATGACATCTACTACCATAATGGCTCATGATTCTAAAAATATAGCGGTCAATTCCACCTCAGATTTAAAAGTGTAGTGCGACATTTGTCTATTTTTAAATATGTTGACCAATTTAACCTTAAAATAAAATATAATTACTTATTTCACATTTTATTCTAAATTGTTGTAAAGGGAACCCTCAAGGGGACCTAATCAGCTTGAAATCAAGACCGATGATATGTAATATCCTTCTTTTTAATTATCCCCCCAATTTATAAATAATATGAAAATATTTCTTACTTCAAATTAAAATCAATTAATTTGAATATTCAAATATAATGAGATCAGTTTACACAGTGAAGCCGTACGTAAATGGAAATCCCATAGTTTACCTTGTTGGTTGCCCAGTTGTACGGCTCGCATGAGACAAGTGTTACCTACTACCTTATATATATGATTTTAATTATTAAATTAATTTGAACCTTCATATAAAATCATCATGAGAATTTTACCAAGACTAGAACATCCATAGATCAACCTTCCGCAAAAGTACAAACTCCAAATGACATCACTTAAGCCATTGACCAAAACTTCATATAAAATCATGAGGATTTTACTAAGACTAGATGAAGATCCATATATATATATATATATATATATCGACCTTCCCCAAAACTTCATATACATCATTTAAGCCCTTGACTAAAACTTCATATAAAATCATGAGGATTTTACTAAGACTAAATGAAGATCCATAGATCGACCTTCCCCAAAAGTACAAACCCCAAAAGACATCGTTTAAGTCATTGACTAAAACTTCATATAAAATCATGAGGATTTTACTAAGACTAGATGAAGATCCATAGATCGACCTTCCCCAAAAGTAAAAACCCCAAAAGACATAATTTTCGTACTTTTTACAGTTGAATGACTAAAATATATCTTTTGGGACAATTTATACACCATTGGAAAACTTATTTTATTTTATTATAAGAAAGTTTAACCCTCTTGAGTTAGACACAAAATCAGCTCGTCTAACTAAGTAATCGTCTAGATTTGTTATACACACTTTATTTTTCATCAGGTAAAATTTTTCATGCCATCCACGATTCCTAGAAACTCATCGAAATATACTAATGCACAACTGTGTTTTAACTTAAACTATTTAGATAGGGTTTACATGAAAAATCATAACTAATTGAAGTTTTTTTTTTTTCTTCTCATGCTTCTTGTGCCAAAAGTTTTGCAAGACATTCTAGTTTCCAAAAAAGATATAATTTAAGACAACTAATAACGACCCCATCCAAGGCCAAAATAGTAGTATCAAAATGCTATCACATAGCAGCTACCACAATCAAGAGGTCTCTTTTACATAAATATGGGAAATCTTATAATAAGTCTCTGATCTTGCAATCTCCCCATGAGTATCTAAAAATGATAGGTATGCAACTATGAGCTTTGAAAGCTTAGTAAGTCCAAGCACACAAATTATGAAATGCAACCCTTAACCTTATCCTCCACATTCTAAGGGTCTTTATGACCAAAGACATTCGAACTTCCAAAGATGGTAGCCTCTTAGGTGTTCTTGTCTTGAAGTCTTACATATCAATCCTTTATAGATATGGTGGCATCTAACCTCGGGCATTCTCATCTCAAGATTGTTGATTTGCTTTTGCAGATGTTTTGAATCTTTTAATGATAAAAAACTTTGTTTTTGGAATTTGAAAATGACATATCAAAATCATGCCAAAGGACAAAATTATTCTAAATGTGCTTTAAATGAAAACAAAATCTTTTATGACATGAATTTTCAAATGAAAGACAATATTAAAGAAAATTCATTTTGAAATCAAATGCTTTATAGATTAGAGTGTCAAAATATTTTCAAAAAGATAAATACTCTTTTATCACCAAGGAAAAATTGTCGACCTTATTAGAAAAAGAGTTGACCAGTTTAAGTCTTAGGTGATGGGCTGAGGAAACAAGGCAAAAGAGTTGACCACTTGGAAAATCAATCGACCTGTTTTATACAGAAACAATTGACTGTTCTCAAGAACTATTGACATGGCAAAATCACACTTTCTATACTTTTTATAAAATCTCAAAAAGAGTCGACCATGACTATAACATGTCGTAAGTTTTTCAAAACAATCGACCTAGTTACCAAAACATTAGACCATTTTAAAAAAATTGTTAGCCGGTTACTTAGATTGTCGACTGGTTTTTCAAGAAAGTCAACAATTTTTTTTAAAAAAAGATCGACCATATACCCAAAGCCATAAGAAGATTTCAAATTTTCTAATGGAAACGTTCAACCAATTTGAAAAACTGTTGATCGTGTCTTCACTAACATGTTTAAACGGTTAGTTTTTGCAAGCATTAAATGCTCCCAGCGGCTTGTCAAATGGCTATTAAATTTAAAGATTGGACAAAATATGTAAGTACTAGCCCAAAGATACACTAAAAAGGGTTACCAACTGATAAAAGCTTACAAGTGTTCTCATCTTTCTCACAAGTGCTTATTCTTTCATCTATTCTCTCAACGAACGTCGTTCATTATTTATTTGCATTATTTTGTTAAAGGCTCATTCTATATTTAGAGAGATTTTGTAACTAAGAGTTTCAACTCTAAAATAATCTCATTGTATATCTTAGCGGTTGCTAAAGAGTCTATTTGGTTAGAAGTAGGAGGTTGTATATTCCTAACAATTTTTTAGAGAGCTTACTTGATTTAAGTATGAGGTTTTTAGTAAATCTGCAAAATCTACAATGAATAGTTGAAATAATGGATGTAGGTGGAGTTTGTCGAACCATTATAAATTCTTGCGTTCATCTCTTTTCTTACTTTAAATTTGTAAGCTTGTGAATCTTGCTTTATACTTATTGTTACATTGCACTAAAAGCTTATGTTCACTCAAAAAGCTTGTAAAAATCAATTTATTTTTTTAATCACTCAATTCATTATCTTTTTGGGGTACGTCCCCTCTTGAATGTGTGGTGACATTAATGTGTGACATCTACTTAAAAGGGCCCACAATGCACTCAAAAAGAAAAACCTACAATATGTCATGACAATAAATGTGGTAAATCATATAAAATATCACTAAACTTTGGTGTGTTTTTTATTTTAGTCAATAAACTTTAATTCTTTGTAATGTGATCACAAAGTTTAAAAAATTTTACAATGTAGTCACATATAAAATTTTTCGACTGATGTGACAAATAATAAAAATTATTATGTAATGACAATCAATCAGAACGTGTCACGTGTCAATATATAATAATATTATATTAAAATATTATTATACAATATTTTTATTATTTGCCACATCAACGCCGGGTCACCCACTTTGGCTATAAAGTGGTTGAAAAATCTTATATGTAACCACATTACAAAATGTTTTAAACTTATGTGATCACATTGAAAAGAATTAAAATTTAATGATTAAAATAAAAAACATACTAAAATTTTGTAATTTTTAGTGTGATTTACCCATAAATGCTTCATGCATTATGAAACAGAGAACTTAATAGAATGAGCTTAGGAGCTAAAAAAGAACAAACTAGTGAGCTGCCCACCTAGACGAGGAATGATCCAAAACTCTAAAGGAAGAACCCTCCAAAACTATCATTCCCAAACTCACTCTCTTTGACTTGCACTTATTGATAAAAAGATCCACCACGTGTTTGTATTGCACCCTTGGTTTTGTCCTTTTCCCCTCAAACCTCTTTTTCTTTTTTAAAGAAAAAGGGTGGGAGGGCACACAAGTGGTCCCCTTAATTTATTTCCTCTTGCCAAAGCAGCCACAATCACTAATGCCCCTTGAGACCTTTTCCCCTTGATCTTTCTTTCTCCAGTCCTTTGTTTTTTTCCCCGGGCCCCTAATTAGCTTATCCCAATCCTTCTTGTCTCCCTAATTGACCAATAATTTTACCATCTTTTATCTCTTAGTTCTAGTTTAAGTTTACTCTTTAACTAAGGGTGCGTTTGATATGAATAAAAAATGAAAATATAATTCATTTTTTATTTAAATTCTAAGAAATTTCATCAAAGATTTTTTTTTTTTTTTTATAAAATTCGAATTCCATCTCAGTTCAAAAAATAGAGATTTTTCTTAAAATCAAGGAATTGAAATTCTTAAGAGATGAGGTGAAAATTGAAATTACATAAAATTAGAATTTCACCTTATTTTTTACCCTCCAATCAAACGACCCTAAAATGTAAATTAGATTCCTGCGATGAAATAAAGTAAAAAAATCATCACTCACTCCATAAAAGTATTCAACGGATCACTTTATCCCTATCACAAACTTAATTTTAGAAATCATCGACTTACAAAATTATTCTTTTTATTTAATTATTTTAAATAAAATTACGAGGAAAAGGTTTAGATCTCATTATTACATAATTAAAGCCACATTACATATGCCCATAATTCACCAAACTCCAAACCCAAAATAGTAATAATTTAGTAAAAATAAGATTTAGATCACATTATTTAATTGTTTAGTAGTAATTGTTTATTTGACCACTTTCTATAAATAACTTCTGGAGTGCAACGTCATAAATTATACAATAACAATTCTATAAATTATACAATTAATATATAATTATAAAAATATTGGTCCTGAATAAGCCGCCACCAGAATGCCTATCATTTCGAACGGCCAGTGAGAGAGAGAGGGAGAGGAGAGAGAGAGAGAGAGAGAGAGAGAGAGAGAGAGATGGAGCCTCACGACGATTTACGCCAACCCATCTTACAGCAGCCGTCCACGGCCAAAGAATCAAGCTCGGAACTGGAGAAGGTGTTGTCGGACAGCCAAGTCCCACGCTTTAAGCGGCTGAGAGTGGCCGGCTGGATTGAACTGAAGATGCTCTTCCGGCTGGCAGCGCCGGCGGTGCTGGTGTACTTGATCAACTACGCCATGTCGTTGTCCACCCGCATCTTCGCAGGCCACCTGGGCAATCTTGAGCTCGCCGCCGCCTCCCTCGGCAACAGCGGCATCCAGTTGTTCTCTTACGGCCTCATGGTACGTGGGGCTCGTGCTTATCATCTCCCTAGCTAGATTTTTATTTAAATATTATTATTATTATTATTATTATTATTATTAAATTTAACTTCAAAAAATTGTCTTTTACCAATAGACCCATTGGAAGCTAGCCGAAATTGGGCAAGACAACAAGTGGAGAGGTCCAGCTACTTCTACTACTACTACTAGCATTTGATGCTATGTTGGTTATAAATTATGTTTTGTAGGGTTAAAATAATTCCTTTGTTATGTGATAGAGACCACAAACTATGTAGCATCCACTGTATTAATAATTTAAATATTATCCCTAATAAGAGTCAATTGAATTAATTTATATATGGGGAGACATTTATTTAATATTTTTATTTATGATAAATTAAACTCATATTTTACACGTGCTAATACTCTACCGCGCAGCTCGGAATGGGCAGCGCTGTGGAGACGCTGTGCGGCCAAGCGTACGGCGCCCGTCGCTACGAGATGCTGGGAATCTACCTCCAGAGATCAACGATCGTCCTAACTCTAACCGGCCTGCCGTTGACGGCGGTCTACCTCCTCTCGAAGCAAATGCTACTGGCATTGGGCGAACCCACGGAGGTGGCCGTAGCGGCGGGGACGTTCGTCTACGGCCTGATCCCGCAGATCTTCGCGTACGCCGCCAACTTCCCCATCCAAAAGTTCCTGCAATCGCAGAGCATCGTGGCGCCGAGCGCCTACATATCTGCGGCGGTGCTGGTGGTGCACGTGGCGCTAAGCTGGGTGGCGGTGTACCGTATGGGGCTAGGACTGATCGGGGCGTCGCTGACGCTGAGCCTGTCGTGGTGGATCATAGTGGTGGCCCAGTTCGGGTACATTGTGATGAGTGGTCGATGTGAGGAGACGTGGAGGGGGCTGAGGTGGGAAGCTTTGACGGGGCTCGGGGAGTTTGTGAAGCTGTCGGCATCGTCGGCGGTGATGCTGTGCTTGGAAACGTGGTACATGCAGATCCTGGTTTTAATTGCCGGGTTGCTGGATAACCCGGAGATGGCCCTCGATTCTCTCTCTATTTGGTACGAACTTTGAATTCAGTTTTAATAATAATAATAATATCCTTTTTAAAGTAGTATTTATTTTTTAATATTTTGTTAATTCTTTTTCTTTCATAAATTTTTAATATCCTATTTTTGGTATTTTTTATTTTTTATCCAACTTAATTAATTAACCCACATTTGATTCTGAAATTGATAGTGGCAAAGGACACCTTTTTTTAAAAATATATATATATATATATTCTTATGACTTTAAATAAAGTTGACCATAAATTTAATTTAAACCGAATAAGTTCTGATGACGTCATAACAAGTTGAGGGCACAATATGATCGCATCAATTGGCGTGCCCAATATGGCAGCTCACTTTTTGGATGCTTCCCCATGTGGCTGCTATAAATGGTGTAGTCAGTGTGACTTAATTGGTTGTAGTTTGTCGGTTAAGTCTATATTTTTAATTTTTATGTTTTTTTTTTTGTGATTATTTAAATTTTTTATTATTTTGATTATATTTTTAAATTTAATTTAATTTTTTTATATAATAATATAATCTTTTCATTATTTCAATTATACTTATAAATTTATATTTTTGTGTGATATAAATATAAATGACTTGATTGAATTAATTTAAAAATTATATTTAAATAGAATGTTTATACGAGAATGTGTAATTGTTTAAATCATATTAAAATTAATCTATAATTACTATCGGTCCTGATGTAGAAAAGCATTTTTGTACCAAATTAAAGTAAGAGATTTCTAACCTAACAAGAATATAGTGGGGAGGGCGTTTGTCACAATCTAATTCCAAGTGTTGGGGGATATATTCCTTGATCGTATAAATTGGTAAGTATACTCTTAAGTAATATTTTAAGTAAAGAAGTTAAAGAATGTTTTTGTGCTTCCTACGGGGGGGACAAAATAATGACTGGGTGCAGTGTGGTTGCAGCATGGCAATCAACGGGCTGATGTTCATGGTTTCAGTTGGGTTCAATGCAGCAGCCAGGTCAGTAACTTCTAATTATGGATTTCAACCCAATCCCCCTTACTGTAGTCTCTGTAATGTTGTGTTTCTTATTTTAAAAAATAATTATTATTTATATTAATAAGATTTAAATTTATAATTTTAAATAATAATTACTTTTTAAATAATTTTATTATTATTATTATTATCAAAATACAATAATGAATTTATAGTGTGGGAGAGGTGATCTTGGTAATCCTGTGTGATGATAATTAGAAGACTTGGAGGACTTGTCACAATGCTCAGGGGATGTGGGGGTCTTGTTGCAATAATCAAGTGTCCTGATGAATGGGTGATATCTGATGATCGGGTGACTATTAATGAATGAGAGGCTCATGATGATCAAGAGATCCTGAAATGACTGAGAGGTCCTGGATGATCGAGAGATCTGTCAAGACGAACAACCAATTGGGGGCGTAGGTAGAGGTCCCCGCGCAAACATTTCAATGCTTAAATTAGTTTTCGAGTGTTTGAGGGCAAGAATTGGAGTCAGAGTGGCAAAATAAGCATACTTGAGAGAGGAAGAGGTCCTTCTATTTATAGAGGAGGGAGAAGGGGACACGTGGTAACCATCTCACGTTTTTAGGATGGAATATTTTTGGCATATTTTGTGGAATCTTGACATATTCTATAGAATCTTAGAATATTCTTGTGGGTCCTCGAGAAAGTCTTGGAAAAAGGCTCTTGAGTTCAATTTGCGGAATGCCTCAGGAGGGTCTTTTGGCAACAAGAGAGGCTCTTAGGGGTGATGGATGGTACGGTCAGACGGAGATAGGCGAGTAGGCATGTTCCACTCGGTCATGGTCGAGTGTAAGGTTTTCTTTTGGATTCTTTTTGCTTGTTTGATGATATATATATTTTTTTCTTGGTTGATGGTGTTGTTTCTTTTTGTTCGATTTGTTTAATTTTTGCTCCTTGTTTATCACTTAATGAGCCCTTTCTTGTTGTGTTCATCTTCTTGACTGAGCGATGGTCACTTGATCATTTCCTTGCTCAATGCACTTGCTCAACAAGTTGTGCTTATGCTTTATCAATGGATTGATATGAAGTCTTCAATTAGGTTATGCCATCCATGACTGAGTGGGGGGTACCCACTCGCCATGGCCGAGTCCACATTTGGCCTTATTCTTTTTGCTTTGGGGTTGTTGGTTTTTGGCTCATTTAGGTATGCACTTTGTCTAGATACCTATTTGCATATTTGACACAGATTTTCCACTTGGGTCTGTTCCATATCCAAATTGTCTATTGTTTGCAGGGCATATCAATTGCTCCTTATTCTTTTTAACTAAGGATAAGAATATTAGGAAGAGGAGTACTAGGAAGAAGAGTATCTCACCTTGCAAATCTTGCGCTTGGATTCCTTTCACTTCTTTCTCTTAAACATTTACTCCAAGCAGGCAACTTTCAAGTCTCAGGGTCATTTCGGATCATTTCAAGTTTGGATCATTTGTAGCCCTAGCATTTTTGTATTTCGACTTTCCATAAATGCCAATGGCTTAAAGATGATGAGGAAAATGCTTCAGAGGATGCACGCCGAGCTGAAGCTTTTACTCCCAAAATAAAGATCCCGGTGTTTAGTTCTCCATCCCCTGAGAGTGTAGACACAACTCTTTCATGCGCTCTTAGCTCCTTAAGGGGGCATGGACTCTTCTTCTCCTTATTTCTGGTGATGCTTATTGATGAGTCAATGCTTCATTGGAAAGATCTTCAAATCTGCTCTAGAGTGTTAGACACGAACGTTGTAACTGTGCTTGGTGTTAGCTCATATACGTATCTATATTTCGCCAAAATGAGCATTGGCATATTGGGAACTTTTCCCAAACCGTGGATGTTTGTGATGATTGGCGTTCCATTTCCTAGTTGTTGGGTTATAATGAGACAAGAGACATTACTCCTTTTCGTTGTCGAGCTTCTTGTAGGACAACGAATATTATACCATTTGGTCACTAGGTAAAACAGTGTAAGTCACTCGTGGGGCAATGGATATTACATCTCCTCACTATCAAGATACTCGTAGGATAATAGTCTTATACTTTCTTACTGCCAGGCTACTTGTGGGACAATAAGTCTTGTTTTTTCTTGTTACTAGGCTATTTGCGAGACAACAATTTTGTTTTCCTCCATCATCGGGCTATGCATGAGACAATGGGCTTATTTTTCTCCTCATTGCGAGGTTATAAGTAGGGCAACAGGTTTGTTTTCCTTCTCATTGCTGAGCTATTAGCGGGACAACAGGTTTCGCTTTCTCCTCATTGTCGGGCTATGTACAGGGCAATTAGCTTGTTTTTCTCCTTGTTTCTGGCCATAAGAATGACAACGGGCTTTTTTTTTTTTACCTCGTTGTCGGGCTATTAGCAGAACAACAACCTTGTGCTTTCCTCTTTGTTAGGCTATGCGTGGGGCAACAAGTTTCATTTTCTCTTCATTGTCGGGCAATACGCGGGACAATGAGTTCCGTTTTCTCTTCATTATTGGGCTATGTGCAGGGCAATTGGCTTATTTTTGTCCTTATTGCTAGGCCATAAGAAGGTAATGGGCTTTTTTGTTTTTACCTTATTATTGGGCTATTAGTGGGATAATAGGCTTGTATTTTCCTCGTTGTTGGGTTATTAGTGGGATAATAGGCTTGTATTTTTCTCATTGTCGGACTATGCGCAACGCAACGAGCTTTGTTTTTACCTTGTTGTTGAGCTATGCGTAGGGCAACGGGCTTTGTTTTCTCCTCATTGTCGATCTATGTGCAAGGAAACGAGCTTTTTATTTTTGCCTCATTGTTCGACTGTTAACGGGACAATGGGCTTGTGTTTTCCTCGTTGCCGGGCTATATGTAGGGCAACAAGCCTTGTGTTTTTACCTCATTGTCGGGCTATGCGCAACGCAACGAGCTTTGTTTTTACCTTGTTGTTGAGCTATGCGTAGGGCAACGGGCTTTGTTTTCTCCTCGTTGTCGATCTATGTGCAAGGAAACGAGCTTTTTATTTTTACTTCATTGTTCGACTGTTAGTGGGACAATGGGCTTGTGTCTTCCTCGTTGCCGGGCTATATGTAGGGCAACAAGCCTTGTGTTTTTACCTCATTGTCGAGCTATTAGCGAGATAATGGGCTTGTGTTTTCCTCGTTGCCAGGCTGTACATGGGGCAACATGCCTTTTGTTTTTACCTCGTTATTGAGTTGTTATTGGGATAACGAGCCCTTTATGCAAAAAAAAACTTTTGATTAATCTTTTCTTTCATTCTAAAAAATGAAACAAACAAATTACGATGGACAGATAATGATAATGTAGTGCACGATAAAATACAAGCATTTTTTTACGTGGTTTAGCCAAGTGTGCTTATGTCCATGATCTTGCCTTGGGCTCATATTATTAACAATTATCATGTATACAATTCATATAAAGGGAACAATACAACTTGGGATTTATGGACGATTAGTCTTGCACAACCTGCTTGGTAATGGATAAAGTCTATTTTCTCTTCTTCCCTTGTGTGAATGATACATAACAAGTTCGTGTCTTTCGCTAATCCCCTCGAACTTGTCCCACACCCCGAGACGTAGGAAACTTCATCAACAAATAGAAGGAGGAGACTACAACCCTCATGTTGTTGAGTAGGGGTGACCCAAAATCACATTGTATGCATCGAATGTGGCTTTAACCACCATAAAGTTGGCTTGTTATGTTATGCTTTGAGCATTAGAGCCTAGTGTGATTAGTAACTAAATTGAATTGGCTACCGGGATAATCTGCCCAATAAAACTGTATAAAAGGAAAGAAACCTTTTTTAGTCTGTCATGGTCAATTCGCATATGTTCGAAGCAGTTTAAATAAATAAGGTTAACTGAACTACCACTGTCCATTAGAATTCTTTTGATGGGATGTTTTGCAATAACGACTTAAATTACCATTGGATAATCATGCAAGACGATTACGTCTCCCCTGTCAGTCAGTGTGAACGTAATGGATTCTTCATTATTTCTAGTCTCCATTACCAAGTTGACTTGGTAGGTCAGACGGGTATAGGCCTTTGGGGAAGAGAAGTTGTCTCTAGCCAAGGTTTCGCCACCCGAAATGATGTGTATAGCTTGGTGTTGGTTCATTATCTAGAGAGGGATCCTTTCTATAGTCCCTTCCTCCCTCTTGGTGTCTTCGATACTATCTCTCATGTCCCTCAAATGGCTCTTGTTCCTTCTCGACTAAAAGGAGGGTGGTCGAAGGCAGAGTCGCAAGGGCAGGGCGCGGCCTCTAGCGACGGGTCCGTTAGGGGAGCGGCTGGCACTTGCAAGCACTCCGACGCTTGAGTAAGTAAGAGTAAGAAAAGGGGTAGTGTATCAATAGGTCAGAGGGCAGAACATATCTTGGCTCTAAAAAGAGCTGGTTGATATAGGAGGAGGAGACGTCCTCCTACATGCATGTGTCATGCGTTTATAGGTGATGGAACTGACTATTCGGCGCTGGTGAAAGTTCCCAGGTGGTAGCATGGTGGCGACGAGACTCTCATTAATGTGGATGGGATTTTCCATTAATGAGGATGGGATCTGAGGCGGCCGTGCGAATACCCAATGGCAGTTACAATAATGCCACGACAGGCTGATGCAGGGCCAAGATTGGGCCTAGAGAGAGGGTCGAGATTGGGCCCAAAAAGAGGGTCAAGATTGGGCCCGGACGGTCCACAGCCCCTCAAGTCGGATGCTCGAGAAGCGGGCGTTTGAGCTAGAGAAGAGAGGCCTGGGTTATTTTTACTGCATGTGCTAGTTTTGTAGAGTTGGATTAAAATATGACCGAGGCGGTCGGCCGAGCTGAATTTTGTTTTGCTTAAATAAATGTTAGCTCTTGGGTCATTCGAGGTCTGCCTGACCTCCAAGGTAAAGTGGTTTTCTCTGTGTGCTGGCTCGTAATACGTGTGGCTTCAGGATTCGAGGCGTTCTACTTAGGAGATGGGGGTGCTATCTGGGTAATGTCCGAGCATGGTGGCCGGCTGGTCGGGCTGTCGAACACCGATAGATTAGATGAATAATGATTTGGATTTGTAATAAGGGTGCAACCCAAAGTCGTCTCCCAACGAACCTCAAATGGATTTGTCAAAACAAGACTAAACGGGGGGGGGGGGGGGGGGGGTTTATGAAAAATAGAAAACAAAATAAACAAGAACACAGTAAACCGAGATGCAACCAGTTGCAACCTTTCCTCCCTACCCGGGTGGTATCATCCACCATATAAAGAACCTATTTATCTTTAATCCCCAGATCTAAAAAAAATGCTTGACAATCGCCGAAGACTAAATCAAAACAAAGATAAAAATCACAAAAGATCTTCTTAATCAATATACAAGTTTCAATTTTTTAGCACACATATCTGAAACCGACATGAACAATTGCCCACTAAGTTTATGTTGTTTCTTGCAAACCAATGCCCCAATCGATCCTATTAGTCAAATATGTCCAAGCATCATGCATGCATTCATACGATCGCATAAAATACATACACACTTGACAAGAAGCAAAGAAACAAAACCATAAGATTAAAGATGAAAACAGATATACAAAAACGTCCAAAGATTCAAACCGGATAAGGAGTATGGCATGCAACCGGTTACAAAATCCTTAGCCTTCCATCTTGATAAGAACAGTGGAGAAAAGGAAAATTGGCTACTGTTCACGTGAGAAAAGAATAATCCTCCCCTAATGGCCTCTTAATGTGCTTAAATAGAGCATAGGGAGGAAACCCTAGGTTATCGAAACTTCACAGCTGATTTCGAATAGGATAACGTGAGTTATGGGCTTCGGCCCCTTCATAAAAATTGTAGATCAGGAAGATTAGATGAATTTGGGATTTTTAATCACTTGATTTGGATATCGGACGCCCAATTTATGGCCTTTTAAAGATTCAGCGTCTGTGCAGCTTTCCTAATTTAACCCAACTTTTCGGTCCCAACTTTGAAGCGATGTTTGGAGGCCCAAACGAACTCGGATTTCAACAAACCATACCATTACAGAAAGCCCAAGAAGTCCTATACAATATCTCTGAAGACATCATTCACGTTCTAGAATTATAACTTGGCCAAAAATTTGAAAGAAGCACAGAAGGTCAAATTTGTCAGCACACTTTTGCTTCTTTGTCTCCAATCTCCTTGTTTCCCTTCTTGCCATCAAAATTCCTCTTGACCCAGGAAGCCCAAATCTGTCCAAAATAAAATAAAATAGTGTGAAGCTCAATTCCTATAAAATAAAATAAAACAAAATCAAGATGAATAAAATGACACAACTAACGTGCAAAAAGACTAAATATGAGGACTAAATAATATGAAAATATGCGCTCTATCAAATTCCCCCACACTTAGACTTTTGCACTCCTGGGCAAAACACTAGACTCTATGATTCAAAACCAAAGATGTGGAATGGTGCAAAGTTACATGCGAGGCAAGTCTTCAAGAATTCAGCATTCAAATATCATCTCTCCTAAACTTCCAAGAAAACAAGTAGTATGGCAATTCATTCAATAGGACAAATCAAAAGAAGCAGTCTCTCACAGGACAAGTGTATGCTCTCAAATCTCTCAAGAGGTGGTGGTAACTATTTCGCTCAAATTCACCCAATCACAATTCCATTACCATAAGCTTGTTTATCTTCTCAATCAACACTATCCATGTCACATGCATACCACAAATCAAAAGGACTTTATTCAAGGGTTGTAATGTGGGGAAGAAAGAAATGGAAAGACAACAATGAAGGAAAACATGCCTTAGGTCAAGAAAACACTTCATGCAACTCCAAGATCAAGAGATAGAATTTCCAAGCATAGACATTATGAAAAACTTTGCATCTTTATTTGGTTGAGTGCGTTTTACGCTCCGTCTCAACTTTGCGTTCTTCTTTTTCTCATCATTTTTTTTCATCATTTTTCATTTTTTTTTTGAAAGAGGTGAGTGCGTTTTACGCTCCTTCTCACCATTTTATCCTTTTGCTTGCTTTTCTTTTTCTTTTTTTTTTTCGCAAATGCAAATGGCCTTTAGCCTTATGACTTGCTTGATGAATTCAATCTCTCTCTCTAGAATGCATTTAATGTCTTTTTCCTAAGATTGGAAGGCTCAAAAGGAAAAAAAAAAAATATGAAGGGTAAAAAGAATGGCTCAAAGGGGCAAGCAAAGGGAAAACAATGGGTTTTTTTTTTTTTTTTTAATTGGGTTAACCAAATGGCTGAATGGGTTTGAAAGAAAAGAATGCCTTAATCATATTTAGGTCGTGCATGAACAAATATAGCCTCAGCCAAGAATCAAAACAAGTTTTAGAGTGGAGATCATGACAGGTGAATGCACACACAAGAAAGACAATAGGCTCAAAATCCTCACGGCTGTAGACTACCCAATCAATCTATAAAATCAAACTTATTGCCAAGTCACTTGAAATCAAGGAAGATAAGATTGAAGTTCTAATCATGCTGGGTTCTTTTAGACTTAATTGTTTAACTTGCATTTTCAAGCAAAACAGACTCAACTAGACCCAAGGAAAAAGAAATATGAAAAGATAAAGAAAATGCTGCTAAAATAAGAATGTTGCCCCCCCCCCCCCCCCACACTTAAACTTTGCATTGCCCTCAATGTAAACATGCAATTTCAATCAAGAATAGGACAAGTAAATGTAAAAGATTAGGGAGAGAGAAACAGCCTGATTTTGTCAATTTTAGGCGACGTTGAGGAGATGCAGCTCCTCCATAGTATGCTCCTGAAAGCTCTCGTAGAATGGCTTAAGCCGCTGCCCGTTCACTGTGAATTGCTTTGCATTGGACTCGTCCTTGATTGCAACTGCACCAAAGGGAAAAACATGAGTAACTATGAAAGGACCAGTCCAACGGGAACGTAACTTACCGGGCATCAACTTGAGACGGGAATTGTATAGCAGAACTTTCTGGCCAACTTCGAATGTCTTCCTCACAATAAGCTTGTCATGCACAGCCTTGGTCTTCTCCTTATAGATGCGTGAGTTCTCATATGCGTCCATCCTAATCTCCTCAAGCTCTTGAAGTTGGAGCTTTCTTTGGGCACTTGCGTGAGCCAGATCCATGTTGCAGTTCTTCACCGCCCAATATGCTTTATGCTCTATCTCCACTAGCAGGTGGCATGCTTTGCCAAAAACAAGCCGGTATGGGGACATGCCAATAGGAGTCTTGAATGCGGTACGGTAAGCCCATAATGCATCCTCCAATCTCTTGGACCAATCTTTCCTATTGGGCTGGACTGTCTTCTCCAAGATGTGCTTGATCTCTCTGTTGGACGCTTCAGCCTGCCCATTGGTCTGTGGATGATATGCTGTCGCCATTTTATGCAAGACTTCGTACTTCCGAAGGAGGGTCGCCATTTTTCGATTGCAGAAATGAGAGCCTTGATCACTGATGATCACTCGGAGAATGCCAAACCTGCAAAATATGTGAGAACGAACAAAATCTGCAACCACAGAAGCATCATCAGTCTTGGTGGCTTTAGCTTCCACCCATTTAGACACATAATCAACAGCAACAAGAATGTACACAAAGCCAAACGACACAGGAAATGGATCCATGAAATCAATGCCCCACACATCAAATATCTCACAAAATAACAAGGGTTGCTGGGGCATTTCATTCCTACTTGAGATAGTGCCTGTGTGTTGGCAATGTGAACAATGCTTGCAAAACTCATATGAATCCCTAAAGAGTGATGGCTAATATAATCCAGATCCAGGACTTTCCTCGCTGTGCGTTGGGGACCGAAATGACCACCACATGCAAGTGTATGACAAAAATTAAGGACAGATGCAAACTCATGGTCAGGGACACATATCCGAATCACCTGGTCACTGCACATGCGCCATAAATAGGGATCATCCCACACATAATACCGAGCCTCACTCTTAAACTTATTTAGTTGCTATTTCTTAAGATATGCAGGTAATTCAGAAGCGACTAAATAATTTACCAAATCTGCGTACCAGGGCTCAATATCATGAATGTGGTAGAGGAACTCATCTGGAAAATCATCTCGGATAGGCTGTGAGCCCATGACTATGGAATCTAAAGAAGGAGGGACCCTGCTCAAATGATCAGCTACTAGGTTCTTGGCCCCACTCTTATCTTTTATCTCAACATTGAACTCCTGAAGTAGGAGCATCCACCGTATCAACCTGGGCTTAGCATCGGGCTTCTTCAATAGGTATTTCAAGGCTGCATGGTCAGAAAACACAACAACATTAGAACCCAGAAGATAGGAGCGAAATTTATCTAAAGCAAACACAATAGCTAAAAGCTCTTTCTCTATCGTGGTGTAGTTTGCTTGAGCAGCATCCAAGGTGCGCGAGGCATAGGCAATGACATGTGACTTCTTCTCCACTCGTTGTGAAAGAACGACACCAACTGCATAATTGGAAACATCACACATGAGCTCGAATGGCAAGTCCCAATTGGGTGGTTGTATGATAGGTGGGGAAGTCAGGCGTCTCTTCAACTCATCAAATGCCTGCTTGCAATGTTCGTCGAACTGGAAATCCACATCCTTTTGGAGTAGGTTGGACAAGGGACGGGCAATCTTGCTGAAATCTTGGATAAACCTCCTGTAGAATCCTGCATGTCCAAGAAAAGAACGAATCTCCCGCACAGAGGTGGGGTAAGGCAGAGAAGAAATGATATCGACCTTAGACTTATCAACCTCTATACCCCTCTTGGACACTACATGCCCCAAGACAATCCCCTGCTCTACCATGAAGTAACATTTTTCATAATTTAGTACAAGATTCTTTTCAATGCACCTCTCCAACACTCGACCCAAACTAACTAGGCAGTCATCAAAGGAGGTCCCATACACAGAGAAATCGTCCACGAACACCTCCATGCAATGCTCAAGAAGGTCGGAGAAGATACTTACCATGCACCTCTGAAATGTACCTGGAGCGTTGCAAAGACCAAATGGCATCCTCCTATAGGCAAATGTGCCGAAGGGGCAAGTGAAGGTGGTCTTTTCCTGATCTTCCAGTGCTATGCAAATCTGAAAATATCCAGAGAAGCCATCAAGAAAACAATAGTGTGACTTACCTGCCAGCCGCTCCAACATTTGGTCAATAAATGGGAGAGGGAAGTGATCCTTCTTCGTGGCGAGGTTGAGTCTCCTGTAATCAATGCACACTCTCCAACTATTTTGTACTCGCATCGGAACAAGCTCATTCCTCTCATTAGGCACCACTGTGATGCCCGTCTTCTTGGGAACTACCTACATTGGACTCACCCACTGGCTATCAGAGATAGGATAAATGATACCAACTGAGAGTAGTTTACTTACCTCTTTCTTTACCATATCCAGGATGGTGGGGTTGAGTCTCCTCTGGGGCTGTCTCACAGGTTTAGCTCCTTCCTCTAGATGAATCCTATGCATGCATATGGAAGGGCTAATCCCAGGTATGTCTGCCAATGTCCAGCCGATGGCTCTCTTATGTTGTTTCAAAAGAGCTAATAACTTCTGTTCTTGGTGAGGCTGCAAATTATTTGCAATGATGACCGACAACTTCTCGCCATCCTCCAAGTAGGCATACTTGAGATGCTCGGGTAGGGGCTTGCGCTCAAGTGTAGGTGGCTGCTATAATGAAGGGACTAACCTATTTGGCTCTAACTCAATGGCAGCAAGGTTAGTAGAAACAATATCCTCTATGGGGGAGCCATGAAGATTAGAATGTGCATGCTCATTTTCAACTTCAGTATGATGATTATCTAGAAATGCAGCAATCTCAGAACATGCATCACATGGATCACTCTCATTACTACAATCAGGATAGATGAAAGAATCTGGAAGGTCATGAATAGTGGGGAATGCATCAATCAAATCACAAGACTTAGTGCATGCTTCATCAACCAACAATTGAATCAAGTTAACTTGCAAAGTGGAATGATCTTCAGGGGGACATTTCATGGCATCAAGTATGTTAAAATGAATGGTGCTACCAGCAAATTCCATGGAAAGTGTACCCTCATGCACATTGATGATAGTCCTTGCAGTTTTTAAAAATGGTTTACCTAGGATGAGAGGTGCATGCTCATGTGTGTTATCATCTTCCATGTTTAAAATATAAAAATCAGTAGGAAAGATGCAATCCTTAACCTTAACCAAGACATCCTCCAAGACTCCAGAGGGGTAGGTTGTGTTGCGGTTGGCTAGCTGGACAACCACTCCTGTTGGCTTCAAAGGACCACACTGCAATGAAGCATAGATAGAGTTAGGCATAACATTAATGGATGCACTTAAATCTAGTAAAGCATTGGTAAATTGCATGTCTCCTATAGTACAAGGAATGGAAAACGTCCCTGGATCTTTGCACTTCCTTGGCATGGCAGGTTGTACAGAGCTGAAACATTCCTCCCAAGGTTGACTTTCTCATTCCCCTTAAGCTTCCTCTTGTGAGTACACAATTCCTTGAGAAATTTTGCATACTTAGGAATCTGCCTAATGGTTTCAAGGAGAGGGATGTTGACTTCAACTTTCTGGAATGTTTCCATAATTTCTTTATCTAATTCAGCTTCTGCCCTCTTCATACTTTGGGTGACTCTATGTGGGAAGGGCAGGGGTTGGCTGATGGAAGCTTCTCTCTGTTCGGATTCATTGCGGGTGGATTGGATGCCTTCTTATATTGGAGTGGGCTGATCTTGTTTTCTGCTACCAGCATCTTCTTTTTGATTTTCTGATTGTTCGCTTGTTGGACCAGCTACTTCTTTGCCGCTTCTAAGGGTGATGGCACTCACATTACTTCTTGGATTGGTGATAGGTTGAGAGGGTATTTGGCCAGAACCTTGACTCCTTAGCTCATTTATGTTGGAAGCTAGCTGCCCAATTTGTGTCTCCAAATTCTGAATAGTAGTCTCTATTCTCTGTTGGAATTGGAGTGTGTTGGCTGCTAGTTGCTTGACAAGATCATCCAAGCTAGGTTCCGATTTGGGTGGTGGTTGTGCGGGCTGCATAGTTTGATTTGGCCTGGGTGGGGCATGGTTGCTGGAACTTGGACCTTGAGGATGATTGAATCTTTGTGGCTGCTGAAATTGTTGCTGCTACAAGTTGTGATTCTGGTATGGATGCTGCTGGAATGACTGGTTTGAAGACCCTCCATATCTGAAATTTGGGTGATCCCTCCATCCAGGATTATAGGTGGCTGAGTAGGGATCATACTTGTGTTGTTGTTGTGGTTGATGATGTTACTGGAATGGTCTACCAGGAAAGATTCCAGCACATGACTCTGTGTTTTCTTACAGCTGGGGGCATTGGTCGGTGGCATGTGAAGGTAAGGAGCAAATTCCACATACCTGTTGAGGTTGCTTTCTCTCTAATGCCAACTGCCTGACCATGGAAGCTAATTCCTCAAGCTTGTTTTCTATCCTCTGCTGGTCCATATTGGCAGCTACACTAATTTCATTGGTGGCCTTTTCAGGGATGTTCATCCGAGTGCCGAACTGTTGCGCATTTTGGGCCATCTTTGATATGAGCTCTTTGGCAGCAGCTGGGGTCTTTTCTGCCAGGGCTCCTCCACTTGCAGCATCTACCAAGTACCTGTCCATTGGGAGTAAGCCTTCATAAAGATATTGAACAAGGAGTTGGTCACTTATCTGGTGGTGTGGACAGCTTGAGCAGAGCTTCTTGAATCTCTCCCAGTACTCATGTAGAGTCTCACCACTCATCTTCCTTATACCACAAATTTCCTTCCTTATTAATGCTGTTCTGGAGGCTGGGAAGAATTTTTCCAGGAAAATCCATTTCAATCCATCCCAGCTGGTAATGGCAGCTGGTGGCAAGTAATACAACCAGTCCTTGGCTGATCCATTAAGTGAGAATGGGAAGGCTCTCAGCTTGATTTGCTCTTCATCTACTCCTTGTGGTCGCATGGTTGAGCAAACAACATGAAACTCTTTCAGATGCTTGTGCGGATCCTCTCCTGCAAGACCATGAAACTTGGGCAACAAATGGATCAGTCTAGATTTCAATTCAAAATTTGCATCTAGCTGGGGGTATTAGATGCACAAAGGCTAGTAATGCACATCAGGTGCGGCCAGCTCTCTAATTGTTCTCTCATCCAAATGACCATGATTTCCATTTCCATTGTTTCCATTCCCATTATTTCCATTACTATAATCAGCCATATTGATGAATTCTGGAATAGGTTCGGATGAAGTATTAGAAACACTGCTAGGGTTAATCCTATCCCGAGACTTAAGCTCTCTAGCTTGCCTTCTAAGAGTGTTCTCTAATTCAAGATGAAAATCAAGTAATTTTTCCTTAGAGGACCTGGTTATGCACTAAAGATCAGCACAAAAACAGCACACAAAATGGCCTATGCACACCAAAAACTCAAAAACACAAAACGTATCAATCAAGAAGCCCTTAGATGATTTTTTTTTTAAGCAGTTTTTTTTCACAAAATTTCAACACAAAAACCTTGAGGGACCTAAAAACACTAAAAACCACACAAAATTAGCCACTGAAAAACACAAAATGGCCCAAAAAGTGGTCTAAACGTTGGAATTTGGCCAACCGAGATAGTCACTTTGGGTGCTGGTAGTGTGCAAACGAATTAGGAAATGCCACTATTTTGATGCAAAAACCACTCAAAAGGCAAGGAAAATAAAAAGGAAACACACACAAATAAAAAAAAATCAAAAAAAAGAAAAGAAAAGTGAAAGAAAGAACTAATTTTCCTTAGGTGAGTAGGTTGATTTTGGAAGTTTCCTCTTGAAGGCAGATTTTGGTTTTGCAAACCTTCTATATTGTGTCACACAACTAATCACCTAAAAAGAAACCAGAAAAAGAAAAAAAAAATGAAAGTTAGTAATATTAGAAGAAAATCAGTGAAGGAAAAAGGAAAAGGGTTAGAAATTAGTATCCTGTTATGACAGAAACAGTTTTGACGGTTCCTCGGCAACGGCGCCAAAATCTGGTCGGGCTGTCGAACACCAATAGATTAGATGAATAATGATTCGAATTTGCAATAAGGGTGCAACCCAAAGTCGTCTCCCAACGAACCTCAAACGGATCTGTCAAAACAAGACTAAATGAGGGGGGGGTTTATGAAAAACATAAAACAAAATAAACTAGAACACAATAAACCGAGATGCAACCGGTTGCAACCTTTCCTCCCTACCCGGGTATCATCATCCACCATATAAAGAATCTATTTATCTTTAATCCCCAGATCTAAAAAAAATGCTTGACAATCGCCGAAGACTAAATCGAAACAAATATAAAAATCATAGAAGATCTTCTTAATCAATATACAAGTTTCAATTTTTTTAGCACATAGATCTGAAACCGACATGAACAATCGCCCACTAAATTTATGTTGTTTCCTGCAAACCAATAGCCCAATCGAGCCTATTAGTCAAATCTGTCCAAGCATCATGCATGCATTCATACGATCGCATAAAATACATACACACTTGACAAGAAGCAAAGAAACAAAACCATAAGATTAAAGATGAAAACAGATATATAAAAACGTTCAAAGATTCAAACCGGATAAGGAGTATGGCATGCAACCGGTTACAAAATCCTTAGCCTTCCATCTTGACAAGAACAATGGAGAAAAGGAAAATTGGCTACTGTTCACGTGAGAAAAGAATAATCTTCCCCTAATGGCATCTTAATGTGCTTAAATAGAGCTTAGGGAGGAAACCCTAGGTTACCGAAACTTCACAGCTGATTTCGAATAGGATAACGTGCGTTCTAGGCTTCGGCCCCTTCATAAAAATTGTAGATCAGGAAGAGTAGATGAATTTGGGATTTTTAATCACTTGATTTGGATATCGGACGCACAAGTTATGGCCTTTTAAAGATTCAGCGTCTGTGCAGCTTTCCTAATTTGACCCAACTTTTCGGCCCCAACTTTGAAGCGATGTTTGGAGGCCCAAACAAACTCGGATTTGGACAAACCATACCATTCCAGAAAGCCCAAGAAGTCCTATACAATATCTATGAGACATCATTCACGTTCTGGGATTATAACTTTGCCAAAAATTTGAAAGAAGCACAGAAGGTCAAATTTGTCAGCACACTTTTGCTTCTTTGTCTCCAATCTCCTTGTTTCCCTTCTTGCCATCAAAATTCCTCTTGACCCAGGAAGCCCAAATCTGTCCAAAATAAAATAAAATAGTGTGAAGCTCAATTGCTATAAAATAAAATAAAACAAAATCAAGATGAATAAAATGACACAACTAACGTGCAAAAAGACTAAATATGAGGACTAAATAATATGAAAATATGCGCTCTATCACCGGTTGGCTACCATGAGTGTGCCTCAGAGGGGTCTCGTGCTGCTGTTGGGACGTGTTCAGGGTATGGTCGAGCTCTTGTCTACATACACCATCTAAACTTGAAAGGAAAAGATTACGCTTTCCTCGATGAGGTTTTGAGTATGCTTCTGGAGGGCGGGGCGCTCTAGCTATAACCAACCTCCCAATCCTTGCAGGGTGGGGATTGGTTCTAGCGATGGAGGAAGCCCCCCGATGTATATGACGCGCGACAATTCAGGGTATGAAGCATTATGCCAAGAAGGCACACTGTCGTAGGTATACACGACGTCTCATAATTTCCCTAGCACTTTGCTAAGTGCCTGATGGCTTTTTGCTTTCTTTTGGACGTGACGTGTGGGAATAGTGGAAAGTGTGTGTATCCTATCTTCTGATTTTTCCAACGTTTCTTCTTCCTTACGTCAAAGGTGCATTATTTTCTAAGTCTTTCTTCCCACTCATTCCTTACAGGTAGAAGTGGTTCCCTATCTTAGTAGGGAAATGTTGAAGGCTATCTTTGAGGGAAAAAGAGAGGCCCCTAGGGGCAATGGTGAAAGAGGTGCCACCCTTTCAACTGTCGATCTGATATCTTCTACCGCTGCGCTAGTTGTTCCGACTGCTTCTAATGCCTTCCAAGGGACTTGCTATCGGTGAAAGGCAATTGTAGAATCGGAAACTCCTGAGGGATGCCAAAGGGGTTGAGTGGTCTGCTAGCGCGTTTTCTGTGGGCGTGTTTGATCCTTCTTTGTTAAGGGATCATTGGGTGGCGTACTATCGGGTAGAGGATTGGGTTCTAGGGGTTTTGGCAGAATGTTAAGAGCTAGAGTCCGGATTCCAATCGGAGATGGTTGCTCACAAGCGATCGCATTGAGAGGAGATAAGACCCATCCAAGAGGCGGTGGAGAGCAATGTGGGGGGGGGGGGGGAGAAGTAGCCAGGGTGATGACCAACTTGAGTCAGCGGCTGGAGGGGTCGGAGGCGTCGCTGATTTGTTGTCATGAGGTCATAAGCCGTCTCAGTCGCTAGCGCGAGGATGCCAGGGCAGAGTTTCACTATTTGAATGAGGAGATTGCCCATCTGAAAGTGGCGCTTGAGGCCACCCGATCGATGGAAAAGGCTGGCAGGGCTCAAATGTTGGAGGGGAGGGTTACGAGGAAGCTCTACTCCACATTCGGACTTTGTTCTTAGGCCTAGACCTGCAGCCTTGCAAGCCATATATGAGGGTCGAAGAGGCGAGCGCTAGGACTTCAAGGGGAATTCCTGGAGCCGGGGTGGACCAAGCTAAGGAAAGTGTTCCTAATGATGTCTAGCCTCTAGCCGAGTTGGGCTAATTTAGTACTTTATTTTTTATAGTAGTGTAGGTTTCTTAGCATTTCCTTGATAGCTCGATTTTGTCAAGGCTTGTGATATTGCGGCCTGCTACTTTTGTTGCCTTTTGACTTGCTACTCGTAATGAAATGTCCAATTACTTTTCTTTTTCGTAAGGCGCATTCTTTGTTTTCTTTCTAGTGTGTCATGCTTTCTCCTAGCCGAGCTGGGGCCCTTGAGCGCTGACGTAGTGGTTCCTAAGTTAAGTGCTATGGCTGGTGCCTGATCTTAGAGTTTGGGGAATTGCGTGCATAGCAAGAGATTCGAGGTTATAGATGAGGCGATGCTTTGACGGCGCTGAGCATGCTACTTTGGCGAAACATTTCATCGTCTTGGTGTCCCTATTAGCACGTGGAAGACGTTGATTGGTCATGGTGGGAGTGACCCTTCATTTTTCGAGGCAAGGATATGACCATATTGATGGCACAATTTTTTAGAGTCTGGCCATATTTAATTTTTAGGGAATGGTGAGGATCTTCTGACCGTAGGGCAATTGCGCTTATAAGAAGAGGAAGGAAAGCCCTTGATTTCTTTCCATGCTATCTTTGCTCATTTGCATCCTAGTTCTGGGAGATTAGGGAAATGGGGTCAGTGTTTCGCGGTGGGGGTTTTCCATCTGGGAGAGGTATTTCTATTGGCAGCCTTGCGGGTGGGGTTGAGAGGTTTAAGGCTAAGCGTGTTAGAACAAGAGTAGTACTAGGATGTGTGAGACATGTTGTGTCTAAAATGGGTGATGTGGCTTTCTCGAAGTTTGCCTCTGGTGCAAGTACCGTGCTCCGACATTCGAGTGCTTGGATCTTTAATGTCGACATCATCAGACTCGAGGTAGGGGTCATTTGATAGCTCCAGAATTGAAAGTGGGAAATCTCGACATCACTTAGGAGCTGGGTCGTCTTGGATTTTCTTCAGGAGCAGTTGTCGCGCTAGCGAAATCCGACCCCTTTGGGGATAGGATGTCAGGTGGTACAAAAGAGTTTCAACCTTTCCCAAGCGGCCTGTGGGGAAAGCGATTACCGATGATTATAAGAGGAGTGCGTCCTGCAGCTACTATAGCCTGGCCTTGTTTTACTTCGATTGTGTTTTTAGGCGTTTGTGCTGTGTCGTGGTTGTAGCGTGATAGGCAAGTGTAATGTAAAATCATTACAGATATGAAGCTTGTAATTAGATGTAAATTTCGTAATGAGATGAAGGTGTCTTCTGGGTACCTTATTTTTCATTGTGTCTTAGATGCTCTTTTTGGTGATAGCACCACTTCTTGACCCTTCTAGTCATATTTGATATAAGATACTTTGTAATCGGACCCAAGCACGGCCATGTCGATCTCGAGCATGGTTTAAAGGAGGATCGAGTTTGGCTCGAGGTCCTATGTGCCTGTCTGATACAAGGCGTGGCTCAATTGGGCCGAGGCAGGCTCAAGGCGCCTAGAGCAATGACGAGGTTGTACCTGAGATCCGCGCGGGGCAAAGCCTTGCTATAAGGTGTGTCTGCTTTACTTGTATTTGAATTGCTTTAGTAAAACATGGGATTTTTGAAATACCTTGGAATATCCTATTATTCTATTAATTTTGTTTGAATGTTTGTCTTCACTGGTGTGAGTATTAGGTGAGCTGAGGTTGCGGATGACTTGGTCTTGTATTTAGTTGGTCAAGCAGGGTCGATGTGATCCAGGTTGAGGCAATGTCAAGGTGAAAACGGGGATATGTTGAGGGTTCTTGGGGACTGTCGAAGGAAAGCCTGTGTTTGTACTTTATGAAGATATGACAAGTAATAAGCGGAAGAAACTATTTTTATTTAGTAAAGTGCATTGTAACAGTGAGTCACCGAAAGGATGGCTGCTTAGCTATGGTATGTCCATGCTTCGCCCATGCTCTTCGATTTGGGTGAAGGTTTCCTCTTGAGCTCGGCTAGGTGGCTAACTCCATTGTTGATGCTATTGATGATCTAGTGAGGTATGTTTGCCATAGACGGTCTGCTCCGAGCAGGGGTCCGGGTCAACGAGGTGGAGTTCTATTACGGGTTGACAATGGTCATCCGATGGCCGATTTTGCTGTTCTAACTCCGCCATATGCACGCTAGGGTGTGGGGCTTGGCAATTTGTTCCTACCACTTGGCTGTTGCTTTCGGGGACTTTGCTTCCTTTATTGTCCTTGCGGGGCTCGGGGCTTCGAACTCTGAGGCTATCATGGTAGCATTGCTGAGCCTCTTTCTAATCAGCGTGGACAGCTCCGACCTTGGTATCTGACACTGGGAATTTCATGGCCAGATGAGGAGTGGATACTATTGTGCCTAAGTTGTTGAGAGAGGGGCGGTCAAGCAGTGCATTATATGGTGTCTGGCACTCAATGACTAGATATCGGATACGAATTGTTTTGACGAGGGGAGCCGTCTCGATTGAAGTCAGTAAGTTGACGTAGCCTCTGACGCCTACCTATTCTCAAGAAAAACCAATCAAGCTCCCGTTGAACGGTCTTAGCTCATTTTCGAGGATTCCCATTTTCTTTAGGGTTGACAAGCATAACAGGTCAACCAAGCTGCCATGATCCACGAGGACTTTCTTTACTAAGAAATTTGCTGCGATGACTGAGATTACCATGAGATCATCGAGATTTTTATCGATACCTTCGAAGTCCTGAAGGAGATTGTGGGGTCTCAGGCTATCCTCTTCGGCTTCCTCTCGGTGCTATCTATCGACATTACTGCCAAGAGGTGTCGTTTCCTTGTTGAGCTTGATTCTCCTCCGCCTGTGAAGCCTCTAAAGATGGTGTTAATGACTCCGGCTACTGGATTCCTTGGGAGTGGTCCGACGTTTTGTCTATTTCCTGTTTGGTGCCGTCTCTGAAGGTTGCGACTCCTTTACCTGTCCGGGTTGTCTTACGGGGATAGCCTTCAGTCCGATCTATAAACATATTGGCGGAGATATCTTTCCTTGACTAGGTGTTCTATTTGGTCCTTTAGGGTGGCACACTCTTCGGTTGTATGCCCAAACATACGATGGTAATCACATCACTTGCTGGTGTCGGTGTTGCAGCGAGGGGGTCGCTGCTCGCTGATATCAGGGAGGGGGATGTCCCTGGCATTGTAAACCTCTTGGAAAATTCGATCCCGCCTTGTTGTGAGGGGGGTGTATGTGTTGTAGTGCAACCGAGGTGGTTCGAGGGCCCGGGGTGGTTCTCTCCCCCATTTGTTGTGATCTCAGCTTTCTTATTTTCGGTAGGAGTCCCTCCCGTGGTTGTGTCGATGCTTGGTAGGAGGTCCTGATTAGGGAACCAGTTGCGGTCGTGCCTGTAGCTCTGCTTTGCTGCGCCAAGCGGCCGAGGCCTCTTCCATGTTGATGTATCCTACTGCGCGCGTTCTGAGATCATCCAAGATGGAAGGGGGCTTTCGAGCCAGTGAGTTGGCGAAGGGCCTGCTCTCAACCCGGCAATGATGGCATGTAAGGAGACCGTAGGATTGAGATCCTTGATCTAAAGGGCCTCCTAAAAGAACCTGTTCATGAATGCTCGCAGTGGCTCATGTTTGCCTTACTTCATGTCTATAAGACTGGACGACGTCTTATGATGAGCTCGGCTAGTGGAGAAATGAGTAAGGAAGTGAGTGGCTAGCTCGGAGAAGTCGTGGATGGAGTTCAACTCCAAAGACGAGAACCACAACATGGCCGACTTCCTCAGGGTGCTAGGAAAGGATCAACACATGATCGAGTCTAAGCTTCCGCTTATCAGCATGGCAGCACTAAATATGGTGAGATGGTCCTGAGGGTCGGTGGTGCCATCATAAGGTTCCAAATTGTTGGGGAGGCAAAAGCCGTCTGGTAAAGGAACGACCATGATAAACTCAGAAAAATGGTGACTGTGGGAGTACAAGGACGCAGGAGGTGGAGGAATGGGGTGTGGGTGGACTAGTGGTGTTGGTGATGACTACCTTCTACGTCACAATCGACCCACTCGTTGGGTTAGTCGCGCTGCTGGTTTCAGGTTAATTCAGTAACTTGGTTCTGGAGTTGCTAGACCGTCTAGAGAAGGACTTCTATGACAACTGGATTTTGTGGGAGATGGTCGGCGTTATTCAGTTCTTGGGCGGGGGCACTTTTGGTTCGCACCATGGTATGGCAATGGGGTTAGCTTGAAAGGCTCTAGTGAAATTATGGGGTAGGTAAGTTTTACCGAGCCCCATGGTAGGCGCCAGATTTTTCTTCCTAATTAAGAGGGGCAGTTGAAGGCGGGGTAGCAACGGCAAGGCACGGTGTAACACCCCAAATTTTTCGGGTGTGTTATAACTTAGGATTTCAGGAATTTCTTTTTTTTTTCTTCACAACACATCCATCGATATACATCACACAATTTTCTAGAAACCCTAATGTTCACCTTCTCAGCCTAACAAACCCAATAAACAAATAGCCAAGATAGGTGATATAGTTATGAATACGTAACCTAGATCGAACCTTATATAGTACGCAACCATAATACTTTATTTATAATATAAGAAATTGTTCAAGACGTCTACAAACGTATTACATGGATATCATTTCTCGAAAGCAATAACCAAACGCCTCAACATAACCAAATCATACTAAGGTTCACATCAACTGAATTTCTCATACATACATAAAGATATGCTAAACATGCTACAGACAGCAAAAAAAGCTTATCCTTCAGCCATTTCTTTTCCCTTAGAGCCACTTGTCGAACCTGGAACGTTTGGATATTCCAGGGACATAGTCTAATTAGAAGATGAACCTTATAGTGAGAAACTCCAAAACAGTTTATATAAATGCATGAACAGGTATAAAACGTATGAGGAAATAACGAGGACTACTCCGAAGTGCCTCGTGAACATATCAGCCTCCTCCAACGAGAGCTTTATCAATGACGCACGCATAACGCCTCTCGGGAAGTCCCTAACCATGTCACCTTGGCCCGACCTCATAGAACTCAAGCAAACACCACATTCATTGTCCCTTAGACTCGCGGTCTTTCCCACGAGAGCTTTCTCAATGGCGCACGCATAGCGGCTCTCGGGGGTTATCTGACTTTTGCCCTTGGCCAACAACAAATAGGTGCAACAGTATAGCCACACGAATTTCATAAATGCAATAGTTGAAAACTAATAGCATATATTTTCAAAAAAATACATTTCATATATGCAACATAATTTCATGTAAGAGAACAACAAGAGTTTACGTATAGGAACTTCACAAAACACGTTTCATGCAATAGAAGTCTCTCATAAGAGAACAAAAATAGGATTTGGAGTATAGGAGTCTCACCTTGAACTTAATTCGGGATTCCTCAAAATTCGTGCAAATCCCCAAGTCTTTTGACCAAACCACCTCCTCACACGTCCTCACTCATTGCCCAAGTGCTTCTTCTTCTCTAGGAACAAAAGCCTTCTATCCACTAAGCTCAAAGCACTCTCATTTAGCATGAATTTATCACAACTTAGAATGAGGAAACCCTTGGCCATGAATACCTTATTTATAGGCTTTAAAACTTGGCCACCAAGTAAGTCACAATCATTTCAAATCTTTTTTAAATCTTCCAAGATATTCTAATCATTTCAAATTTTCTAAAATATTCTCTAATCATTCCAAATCTTCTAAAATTTTCTACAAACATTCTTATCTGAATCAAATTTTATCTAAATCAAATCTTATCCAAATCAAATCACATCCAATCAAATCTCATCAAATCTTATCCAATAGATCATCATGAGGCTTTATCCTTAATCTCCCAGATGCCCCTAGAAAAAAGGTTTCAATAATTACACTTTGGCGTAATTGCACTTAGACCCCTTCCAACTTGGTCCCATGCCATTTTTTAATTGCATTTTAGTCCCTGAAGACATGACTAATTACGCTAATACACCTGGTTTTAGGTAAATTACACTTTTATCTGAACCTCAAAAATTATAATTTTGCCCCTAGCTCAAAAACTGAACTTTTGTCTCTAGACTTCCACAATCCCTTAAAATATCCTATTTCCTCAAGTATCTGAGTCAAAAAATCTCGAGTATTACATCTTTTATGATCATTCGATTTTTCAGGATGAAATTAGCTGTACCAAAAAATTATCTATGTTCCGACTACTTTCAGTGTCATAAATCCCGTCTTGAGATGCTCGTCAATGACATACCCTTATCCTCAAGTATTTACGCTTCAAGGCGCTCCCTACCATTGATTCGACGATTTATTTTGCTATCAAGCTACTTTTTCGATATTTTGAATTCACTTAAAATACGTGACAACCTCACGAAAATATGGGGTATTACACGCGGGCTCTGGCGACGGGTCCGTCCGGGGGGCGGTTGGCACCTGCAAGCACTCTGACGCTCTAGTGAGTAAGAGCAAGAAAATGAGCAGTGTATCAGTAGGTCAGATGGCAGAACATACCTTGGCTCTGAAAAGAGCTGACTGATATAGGAGGAGGAGACGTCTTTCTACATGCATGCGTTGTGTGTTTGCAGGTGATGGGACTGACTATCGAGCACTGGTAGAGGTTCCCATGTGGTAGCATGGTGGCGACGAGACCCTCATTAATGTGGATGAGATCTACCATTAATAAGGATGGGATCTAAGGTGGCCGCGCGAATACCCAGTAGGGGTTGCAATGATGCCACGGCAAGTTGGCCCAGGGCTAAGATTGGGGCTAGATTGGGCCTAGAGGAAAGGTCGAGATTGGGCCCAGAGAGAGGACCAAGATTGAGCTCGAATGGTCTAGCTCTCTATTGTTTCTTTCTTCTCCTCGTATGTATTTCTGTAAATGCCCTTTCCGAACAAGCATTTCAATCTTATTTTTTAATTCCCAGCATTAATTAGTGGAATGGCCATGAGTTCTATAGTATCTGCAATATTCATCTTGATTTTTTCCTATAGGTCAATCCATCCTTTTTGGAAGTCTGATGAGGCCTGACCCCTCTATGACCGTCAATATGGCTGACCGTGGTTGGGTGAGTTGGGCATAGTGATTAACTTGGGGCCTAACAACATCCAGTCTTCATGCACTTTCTTGTCACCGATTAATGTCTTCTTCAACATGTCGCTACTTTTTTTTTTCACTCCTAGTCTTCATCTATTGCCATAGTCCTCATTACCTCCACATGATGTATGTATTTATTTACCATGTCGAATAAATCTGCTAAGGACTTTTGCGGGTCTAGAGATAGCGATTCTTGTAGAGAAGTTAGCTGTGTCCCTTGCAACATGGTGGATATTTCCATTTCAATTGGTAAGTCATGAATCTCGAGGGTAGCATATGAAACTTGTCCACGTACTGGTAAAGGGTGTTTTTGCCTCCCTATCAAATCTCGAGAAGATACGTTATTTTTTCCTTTTCCAATAATTAATAACAAATGCTTTAATGAACTTCGTCCTCAACTGCTCGAATGATGAGATGGATGCTTCAGGTAAACCGCTGAACAAAGTCCAAGCGTGCCCTGTTAGAGTCAGTGAGAATGCCTGACACATAATTTCATCGTCTCAACAATGAAGAGTCATCAAAGTCTCGTAATTCTAAATATAATCGTCGAGATCATCTTTATCGGCATAGATGGTCATTTGTGGCATCTTAAATTTTCTCAACAGTAGCTTCCCCAATATATTCTCAGTGAATGGGGATCTCCTTCTTGGTTGTTCCTCCGTGACTGGAACCAATCTCTTCTATTCAAGCATTTCTTTCACCACCATCTTCATAACGTCCTGTATACTCATTGTGGTGTGATTATTAGCCCTTCTATTTCTTAGCATCAAACCCCTAATAGGGCTTTGCCTTCTTCTTATAGGCATACTTGCCACAACTTTTTGATGTCTTCCTTTTCTTAGGCTTTGTCTATCACCTCCCGCTCCCTGGTAATTTTGCTCACGCTCCCAATTATGTTATGGGGAAGCATTAGTGCCTCACAGCGGGGGCTTTTGGTCGATTTCCTTGGTGAGGAGAGGACCAAGAGTAGGAGTTAGGTGCAGCTTCACAATAAGAACTAATTTCCTCATCTCTTGGCTAGGCTTTCCTTGGTGAGGCAACCTCTAGTATGAATCTTCTTAGTGTGACGGGTAATGCTGCATTGGGGACCATGCTTTGAAATATTCCCATCATGTCTCCTAGTGCTTGCATTCCCTCAATATGTTGTTATTGTAGTACTTCATATTTTGCCCAGGAGACTATGGGAAGGACCTGCTGTGAAGTGCTAGGAAAATTATGACGTCTATACTAATTAACCTCTAACAAATGTTGGAAGCCTGGTGGAAGTAGTTGAGTCCCCATATGTTGTTGAGGGTTTCTAGGAGTTAGCTGAGTCCCAATCAGCTATTGGGGATCTAGAGGAGTTGGTTGAGTGCTCCCTTATTGCTGAGAATATACGAGAGGTAAGTGCACTCCCATTGGGTGATGAGGGTTTCGTTAAGGTGGGCGAGTCTCCGCGCCTTGGATGAGAGTTCGTCGATTGCTTTGGTGTGTCCCATCAATAGTGATATTTGTTTTGATTTTTCATTCTATTTCCTATAGATGATGTCAACTGTTGTTGCCAAAATACAACAATGAATTTATAGTGTGGATATAATGACCCTCTCCCAGATAATCTTGCTAGCATAAGAAATCTGAAAGGAGGTCGTTAAAAGTATAGGTATAAGCAAATCTCAATTTAAAATCATCTACTTAGAACATAAAACAACTTAACCACAAAAGATCATATACATTCCTTTAACAATCAACATTCTTTAACAACTTCGTAGGCTAAGGCGCTCATACATTACAAAATAAAAAGGCAAGAATGGAAATTTAGAGCATAAACTAATCTACCTTCCCCCTCAAAATATCCCCAAGATCTTTTTGGTTGGGAGAGCCTTGTACATGTCTAATCATGCCTCGCTCGGACCAACCCTTTCTTTAGCAAGTAATGAATGATAAAGAATTGAGACATGAATAACTACCTTAACATGGAATATAGAATTATCATCATGATTCATATATTTGTTTCACCGTGCCTCATAATCACCATTATTACATGCCATGCAATGCTTAGGAGTATCATACATCATCTTGTGGACCATTATCCACCCGCGCTCTAATCCTATGTTAAGCGCGCCTTATGAGCCGAAGCTCCCACAATAGACAAAAGTTCATCGGCTTGCTAAGATATCCTCTTTCTCACATACATAAATTGCCATGCATATGCCAACATCACATGCCACAAATATTAGTTAATACCAAATTAAACATTTGTTGACATTTTTGGAATTACAGATTACACAATACACTCATTAACAATTCACATTTAGCATTCATTTTACGTTATTCCAACACTTCCATACAGTAGATTTTCCCACCCTTCAAGTATATCATTTAAGATTATGAGTTGGTGCATCATCTTATTAAGGGCTCACATGAGGGTTGGGAGGCAAATCAAAGCATCAAAAGAAAGACTAAGCCATCAATGGTAACAATCAATTGACATATGAGAGGTATCTGTTAACAGCCAAAGGCCAACACAACCTATCGGTCGACAGATGATCCACAATCTGTCGACTAACAGAACAAAATTCAAGAATCAGTCGACAGATGGGAAGCGTTTGTCGATTGACAGAATACCAAACTAATATCGATCGACAAATAAAATAAATTCGTCAACCGACATAATATAATTCCTCAAACAAGCAACAAGAATAGCTCAATCGGTCAACAAATTAAGGAGATTTGTTGACTGTCAACCCTTGAAACAACCCAACAGTCGACAGATAACCCACCATCTGTCAATTAGAAAAACCTGATATGAACATCGATCGACTGATGAGAGAAAATTGTTAACTAACAGAATGACAAATCAAAGTTGGTCGACAGATGGAGGGAATCTGTCGACTGACAGAATACAAAAATCCCAAACGATTAACAAGTATCACCAAATCGGTTGACAGATCACCATGAAAAAGCTAGGATTATAACAAAAATGTGTGCAAGTAGTCCATATTCTTGCACACCATTGCCCATTGATAAACAACCCATCATTCCCTAAAAACATGGAGTAAACCAAGACTCCATTAAGGTGTTTAAACGTTTATCCACAATTTTCCAAGGATGGCTATACAAAATACAAATGAAGGGCTACAATACTCCCCAATGATAAGGTAGAAATTCAAGGATCCAAAAACCCACAACGGACTATTTTGAGGCACCGCATTCAAAGAAAATTGAGCTATGCAAATGGAAATCAACAAAAAGGATCTTGTTATATCAAAAAGAATAGGAACTTGCCTTTTTTTTTTTTTTTTGTGCTAGAACCAAAAGAACTTGTTGTTCCAAAGCTAGAAATCCTCACTTCAAGCCAAGAAAAATGGGAAGAAAACAATGGAGAAGAGGAAGAGGATGGCCGATCGGGAGAGGAGGGGAAAGAGAGGGAAAGAAGACAAGCAAAAAGAAAAGGCATGGGTGAGGTATGGGCTGCCATCAACTCTCCAACCACCCCTTGTCTAAATTACCATGTTGCCCCTCTCTTTTAACACACATAAGGCCTCCATTAAACCTATTTTGGTCTTTTACCTCTTTTTCTTTTCTTTTCCGTTTTCCTTTTTACTCCATAATACACACAAATTCATTTATAATAAATACCCATTTATGAAATTCCCATTTCGCCCTTAGCTTTATCACACACAATGAACAAACCTCATGCCCTCACTAAACTTTTCATAATTCATTTTTTTTATTAAATAAGAAACACAAATTTTTATGCACATGGCCCCAATACCCATTTCACTAGCCCAACTTAATAACCCCACATTTCTTTAGGCCCAATGGGCTTTACAACTTTACCATAATGAAAACACAACCCAATACACTTGGCCTCAACCCAAAATTTTAAAAGCCCAATCACATAATTTAGACACATCACAATAACATATGGCTAGGCCCATTTGACAATACCTTTTTCCTTATCACTAAATATTTTTCCCCAATAAAAATTTTTCCCATAGTTTGACCTCTTAATCAACACTCAAAATATTTCCAATATTTAATTTCATAGAGGAAAAATTTCCAATGCCCAAAAATAAAATTAACAAGCACCTAGACCCACTAACAGGTCATTATAGTGGGAAATGTGATCTTGATAGTCTTGTGTGATGATGATCAGAAGACTTGGGCGTCTTGTTTTAATGATCAGGAGACCTAGGGGTCTTGTTGCAATGAATAGGTGCCTTGATGAATGGGTGACCTTTAATGACTGGGTGGCTGCTGATGAATGATAGGCTTCTGATGGCCGAGAGGCCCTGAAATGACCGAAAGGTCCTTAAATGACCAAGAGGTATGTTAAGATGAACAACTAGTTGGGGCACGGGTGGAGGTCCCCATGCAAACCTTTCGATGCTTAAGTTATCTTTGAGTGCTTAAGTGCAAGAATTGGAGTCAGAGTGATAGAGTGAGCATACCTAGGAGAGGAGAAGGTCCTCATATTTATAAAAGAGTGAGAGGGGGACATGTGGCAGCCATCCCATGTTTTTAGGATGGAATATTCTTAGCATGTTCCTGACATATTTTATGGAATCTTGGCATATTCTATAGAATCTTAGAATATTCTTATAGATCCCTAGGAGGGTCTTAGAAAGAGGCTCTCGAGTTCAGTTTGTGAAACGCCCCAAAAGGGTCTTTTGGCTAGAAGAAAGGCTATTGGGGGTGATGGATGGCATGGTCGGATGGAGACGAGCGAGTAGGCATGTTCCATTAAGTCATGGTCGAGTGTAAGGTCTTCTTTTGACTTCTTTTCTGTTGTTTGATGATATATATTTTTTTCCTTGGTTGATGGTATCTCTTCTTTTTGTTCGATTCGTTTCATTTTTTCTCGTTGTTTATCACTTAATAAGCCCTCTCTTGTTGCTTTGATCTTCTTGATCAAGTGGTGGCCACTCAATTATTGTCTTGCTCAGTTGTGTCCTTGCTCAACAAGTTGTGTTGCATGCTTCATCAATGGATCGATTGGAGGTCTTCAATTATTTTATGCCATCCATGACCGAGTAGGGTGGTACCCACTCGGCCTTGGTTTAATCTTCAGCTTTGTTTTTCTCTTCCATTGTTTCTTTTGCTTTTGGGTTGTTGGTTTTCAGCCCATATAGGCATGCACTTGACTTAGATACCCATTTGCAGATTTAACCCAGATTTGTCACTTGGGTCTGTTTCATATCCAAATTGTTTGTTGTTTGTGGGACATATGATTTATAATTACACTAAAGTTATTTTGTTTAATTTACATAAAAAAATAAAAAATAAATTTTAACTATTAAATATCACCCAATAATTTTTTATTTTTTACACGTGTATAGCATGAGTCACCCCTCTAAATGTGTGTGTATATATATGCACACATATTATATATATATAATATATAAGTTAAAATTTACTACTCCCTCAATGTTTATAATTTGAGATACTTAACTCCCTCCTAGTTTTATTTTTAATACTACTTTGACATTATTTTTTACCAAGAAACCTGGATTTATATGTTAAAAAAAAGAAAATGATTGTAATCTCCTAATTAATCTTAAATAATTACACATAATGCTCTTATTACAAATTAATTAAATATATATATATATATAATTTACCTTTAAATGGAGGAGATTGGTTCCAATTGATGATTTGAGAGAGAAAAATAGAGAAAAAAATGAAAAAAAAAATGTAATTGCATAAAAATTATGCGTTTGATTAACTTTTTTTTTTTATTTTGAAAACAAATATAGGTGATGTATCTTAAGTCAAACCTATAAGAGTGAAAGGCCGAAAAGGCTCAAAAAAGACAAAGCCTTTAGGTTAACAAGCCCACGAAGAGAAAAAAAACACCTTAAAATCTAAAAAATTGATCAAATTGTCGACAATCTCCTGAAGAGTATCAACAGTTCTTGAAAATTTTTGAGAGATTGTTCTAGATTGTCGATAGTTTCAACAAACTAGATTCTTTCAAAGGATTTATGACAATCTCGAAAAGAATGCTAATTAACAAGTAAGGCTCCAGGAGACTGGAAGATCTTCTAGAGTTCTTCTCTCACGAGAAAGTCCCAACTAATACACGAGTATAATGTAAAAAGTCCATTCGAAAAACAAGCAATGGATAAGCCTTGTCCATAAAAATTTCAAATCCTAGTCGATTTTGAAATACCATTAATGCTTATCCTTAAATCTTATGTTTCTCTATAAATAGAAGAATTCTCATTGCAAAAAGGGCTATTAGTACCAAAAAGCCAAACGTTTTCGAGTTTTGACAATTTTATCTAATGCTTTCAATTTTAGCAAGAAAAGCTCAATTTCTAAAATTAGTTGCAATTTTAGCCAATGCTGAAATCAATTTTGATCGACGTGTGGCTGTACCCAAGTGGCATGCCACTTGGTATTTAATTTATTTTTTAATTTTTTTCATTATTTTCTAAAAAAAAATGCTCTCTTTTCTCTTCTCTACACATACACACAACATATATATATACACACACACAACAACACATATATATACACATACAACAACATGTATTTATATACACACACAACAATATATATATACACACACATACAAAAATATTTACACACAGCAACATTTATATATATAAACATATACACACAATAACATATATATACACACAACAATATATATACAGTGGGGGGGATGACAGCGGCGTTGGTGGGAGGGAGAGAGAGGCTGAAAGAGAGAGATCGATGATGAAGTTCAACTTCTCTAATCGGACTTCTACAGCCTTCATTATCAGACTTTTCCAATCGAACTTTTTCGATCGGGCTTTTTCGATCGAACTTTCTAGCTTTCATTATCAGACTTCTACACCCTTCATTATCGGGCTTCTCCGATCGGACTTTTTCGATCGGACTTTTTCAGCCTTCATTATCAGACTTTTACGCCATTCATTATCGGGCTTCTCCGATAGGACTTTTTCGATTGGGCTTTTTCGATCGGGCTTATCCAATTGGACTTTTCCAGTCTTCATTATCAGACTTTTACGCCCTTTATTATGGGGCTTCTCCAATCGAACTTTTTCAGCCTTCATTATAAGACTTCTATGCCCTTCATTATCGGGCTTCTCTGATCGGGCTTTTTCGATTGGACTTCTCCAGTCTTCATTATCAGACTTCTACGCCCTTCATTATCGAGCTTCTCCGATCGGACTTTTCCAGTCTTCATTATCAGACTTTTACGCTATTCATTATCAGGCTTCTCCGATCGAAAGTCCGATCGGACTTTTTTAGCCTTCATTATCAAACTTCTACTCCCTTCATTATCAGGCTTCTCCGATCGAGCTTTTCATATCGGACTTTTCCAGCCTTCATTATCAAACTTCCACACCCTTCATTATCGAACTTCTCTGATCGGACTTTTCCTTTGTGTATGTATATATATATATTAATGTGTGTGTATATGTTGTTGTGTGTGTGTATATATATATGTTGCTGTGTGTGTGTGTGTATATATATATATGTTGGTGTATATGTTAGAGAGAGCATTTTTCTTCAAAAAATAATGAAAAAAAAATTAAAAAAATAAATAAATACCAAATGGCATGCCACCTAGACAAAGCCACACATCGGTCAAAATTAATTTCAGCATTGACTAAAATTGCAACTAATTTCAAAAATTAGACTCTTCTTGCTAAACTTGAAAGCATTGGATAAAATTGCCAAAACCCGAAACGTTTGATTTTTTGGAGCTAATAGCCCTTGCAAAAAAGATACGCTACTATTATTATTCAAGAGGTCTATAACTTCTTTAAGCATTCTCAAGAATTTGACTTAAATATAAGAGTAGTCACAGAGAAATTGCTTTGCTCCCCTTGACGATGTCCTTCTTTGCAGGAATTTACGGGTTTGAAGATGATTTCTAACATACAAATTATATTGTTGTATCTGGACAACAATAATAGGAAAACAACATTATTTGATTTTTTTTTCTTTAAAAAAAATTTGAATATATTTGAAAATAATAGAAACAATAGAAAACTAGTTAAAGTAAATGAAAAATTAAATTTTAAATATTATGATTGTTTAAAATATAATTTTTCGTCATGAGTGTATAGCAATTTTTGCCATGGTTATTGCTAAGAAACAAAATAATTTTTAACTTTTGAAATTAGAAGCACAAATATAATAGTTAAGAATTCAATCAAAAATCATATTTATTCAAAAAAAATAAGAAAGGTGTGTGTATTATATATATATATATATCATGAAAGTTGAAGTAATTAAGAAGATTGTTGTGTTGGAATAATGCAAATGATTGCAGTGTGAGGGTTGGGAATGAGCTTGGAGGTGGAAACCCCAAGTCTGCAGCTTTCTCAGTTTTGGTGGTGAACTTGGTGTCCTTGGCCATTGCGGTTGCTGAAGCCATGGTGGTGCTGGCGCTGCGGCACGTCATCAGCTTCGCCTTCACGGGCGGGGAAGCGGTGGCCGACGCCGTCTCGGACCTCTGCCCCTTCTTGGCCGTCACTCTCATCCTCAACGGCGTTCAACCCGTCTTGTCTGGTACGGAACTTGGAAATAATAATAATATATATAGAAATTGAATAGAATATATAAGGTGTAATTAATGTATAACGTACGTAGAATATTGATGGAATTAAATAATAATAATATAATTAATTTGAAGGTGTGGCTGTTGGGTGCGGATGGCAAGCATTTGTGGCATATGTGAATGTGGGATGCTATTACTTGGTTGGAATTCCTTTGGGCTGTCTTCTGGGCTTTAAGCTCCACCTTGGTGCCAAGGTATGTATGGAAAACCAAAATGCATGCATACTAGCCTACCTGTTTGTACTTACGTAAGGTATATAAGGCTGTTATATATATATATATATATATTCTCTCATTGTTATATTATATTATATATGTATCCTCCATGAATAAATATTGTAACTTTAGTTTCGGAGAAGTTAAGAATGCGTTGGTGTTGTGTTGTGTTGTGTTTGATAGGGCATATGGTCAGGAATGATAGGAGGAACAATGATGCAGACCTTCATCTTGGTCTGGACAACCTATCGCACTGATTGGGAGAAAGAGGTAATTTCTTAATTAGACGTGGTTATTTAATTGTTAATTACATTGAGCTATATATATATATATATATGTTCATATCTTAAAAACTGAAAATGTGTTTAAAAATGTCTTTGGCTAAATCTTGTGCTCGATTGTTACATAACTATAGGCCAAATTTTCAAATATAATATAGGTCTTGGTCGGTGCATAAATTTATGTTTAAATCTTATTTATTATTATTATTATTTTTTTTTTGGTCTTTTAAGTAACATAATTGTAACACTGATATTCAGGAGTGTTATGTTCAAGAGAATTCAGCATTTTTTTTAATAACTACACTTAGATCCAAAGTTTATCATTTTTTTGTTTACCCCTTAAGATTACATTCCCATAAAATCAAAGTTATAGGTAATTAAAAAGATGCACGAAACGTAATATTGATTGCAATCTTAAACATATATACATGAAGTAGATAATGAATTCAAACCAGTTTGCATACATCCAAACTTCCAAATTATATTTCAAACCTAGCTAGGCCTCGTGACACATAAACACAATTAACGATATATTACAAAATATAATGAGGTTGTCCAAAATAATAAAATCCATTATTGGGGTCTAATCAACCATATTTTCCTTTTGCTTATTAGGGTTTGAGTTACCCAATATATACATTTGAATATGTCATATTAAATGTTTAATCATTTACTAAGGGTTCAAAAATATTTGTTATGCATAGTACATGAACATAATGTGACTCGACTTAATCATAAATGTTCAATGTCCAATGCACTAACCCCAAGTTATGATCCAGTCATAACGATTATCTTATTAATTGTCGCTTGAGGAATAATGCTATTGTTTCTAGAAATATAACAAGTAAAATTTGTAGACTCAAGCTAAGGCAAAGCAAGGCAAGGAACGAGGGACTTGGTTTGCATGTCGAGAGGTAGGTGGCTAGCTACTTGTCCAGGGAAGAGTTCTTCGTTGTCTGGGGAAACTTGAGCCTTTATCTGGGGGAGAGATCATTGGCTTGATTCTCTTAAATAAACAGCTATTGAACTTGAACAAACAACATTGGGATTAAAGAGGGAGAGTGAAGTAGTTGCTTGGGGAAGCTCCTATACAAGAGAGTGATTGTGAGGTAGAAAACAATAAAAAGGCATGTGGGAATTCCTCCCAAATGGGCTTTCCAATTTCTAATTCAGATTTAGTCACCACAGTGCTATGAACAAGCAGGTAAATGTTATGAAGAAACAACTTAAGTTGCTCATGAAGAGTATTATGACATTCTTCTAGAAGGATAAACAAGTGAAATACTGTGTTTTGGTGTAACTAGGAAGATTAATAGTCAAAAGATTATAGAAAAGATCCCTAAAATAACTAGTTGGGGGGTATTTATACCTCATCGATGTCGATGAGTGGCACACATGCATAGGAGGTACATGGTGTTGTCTTGAGTTAAGCATGAATTAGGCCGAGTAAGAAACCTATTCTTCTAAGACAATGAGTTCCTTGTGAGATGGACAGTCATTGTGCAAGGCAATGATAATGTATAGTTGTCTAGGAGAAAAAGTCTCCCTCATTGTTCCCCTGAGAGAATGACTCGATCGAGTTTATGTAATGTAATGCTTGTGTGAAGGTTACTTTTTCGAGAGAACTTCATTATTTGGAAGAAATTTTTTCTTTAATCTTCACTGGGAAAATTCTTTCTCTCAAGAGAAAGACACTTTCTTTGGGAGAATAACGCATTTCCCTAGAAAGTAGGCTACAACAAAAGCAAATAAGCTTCTAGACTAACTTCTCATTCTCATCATGGAAAAACAACTCCAAATGATCTCAATCTCTCACTCACACTCATGAGAACAAAACCCTCTCGTTTCAACCCTCAAATCACCTTAAACTAGCTTCGATTTCATACTTTTTCTTTAACAAACCCTTGCTTTATTTATTGATGAAATCTAGCTGACCTAGTACTTAAATCCATCACATCAAAGCCGTTCCTTGCTGACCAAGCTTGTATAGCCCACTAATAGCCTATCCCTTTAGTCCTTGTTGGCTATCACATCGCTAGAGAGGAAGCATAAAGCCTATAGTGCAATGACTATTTTCTATCATGTTCACACTGTAGGTTTAAAAAATTTTAATTTTTCCCTCATTGTTCTTATAAATTCTAGTTAGGTTATTTCCCTCAAGTCCTTAGCTTTTGTTAATTTCATTAAGACCCAAATTATTTTAAAGTATTCTTTTACACCAGATCTTTTGGGAAATTGCACTTATAACCCAAAATTTTTGATGAATTATATTAATACCCCTAATTTCAAAATTATTGAAATACCCTTGAGATGGTAACCCAAATTACCAAAACGTCCTTGAGCTATTTTCATTTTATAATCACCATATTCTATTTTTCAAATGTTCTTAAAAATTTTGGGTATTACATCTAATTCTCCTTTAAAAAATTCCATTCTTGAATTTTTATTTTTTTTAGTTAAGGGTTTGGATACATTTTTCAAAATTCCTTAAATTATTGTGTCATTTTTTTAATTTTTTTATTTTAAAGGGTATTATGTTAGGGAGTTTCGAACTCGCTGGAAAGTTGTTGGACTTGCTAAGAAATGAACTAGTCCAACGGCGTTAGGCTCATTGGGTAGTTGATATTTGGCGAGAAAATATGGAAAAGAGAAGAATAAGGGAAAGAAAAATAAAACAAGAAGAAAAAAATAAAAAAAATCACACAAGAAAACAAGCTAGGATCACACTGACAATGATATGAGAATTGAGAAATACAATCAATAAGAGCGCTTGTAATACATACACACTTATTGTAGAATGCGCAAGAAAAAGCACTAGCAAGAATGTAAAAAGTACAATTTTGGGGGAAAAAACACATATGTTGCAATTTAAAACATATGGAAATTGAATTGAGTATAATGACTTTGGCTTAATCGCATGTTGAGTCATTGTTTGACCATAATGGTAATGGGAAGTTAGTCTAGAAAGTTATTTATATTATTCCCAAAAGGATGATTAATGGGATGACCGCCATAGCTGCATTTTGACTTAAGGTTAACTCATTGGATATTAAACCTTTATGACTAGGTAAAGTCATAATATTATGCTCAAAATAAATTTATGAACCCTTTCTAAATGATTAAATACTTAATATAATATATTCAAACATGTCAAGTAATCTAGATCATAATAAGGGAAAGAAAAAGATGATTGATTAGACCCAATAATGGATGCTATTATTTTGGACAACCTGATTATTTTGTAATTTATGTCATTAAATATTTTACCATGCCTAAGTTTGAATTATATTTTGGAAGTTTGGATATATGCAAACTAATTTGAATTTATTATTTACTTCACTATGTTTAAGGTTGTGCTCTATACCATGTTTTGTGTGCCTTTAATTACCTCCTTAATCTTGAATATAATGTTAATGGTAAAAAAAGATATTTTGAAAAACTTAGGCCCTGTTCTCTTTGTCGTTTTCGTGCTATTCTCTGTTTTCAATTTTTCAAAACACTCAAAACGTGTTCTCTTTGTTATTTTCGAAAACACATTTTCGAAAACAAGTAAAAATTTTGTAAAGGAAATCCAAAACAAGAAAAACTCGTTTTGGCTGTTTTCAGCCAAAACACGGGTAAAAAATGAAAACACGAAAAACAACATTTCTTCTCACGCACTGACAGATGCTCCCCCCCCCCCCGAGCGCCAACCTCCATTCTCGAATCTCCTCTCTCTCTCCTCTCTTCTGTCTCTCTCTCAAACCTCTACCAAACACTGCGCCCGCCATCTCCGTTGCAGCCAGAGCCGCCGTCGACCTCGCGTGCCATCTCCGTCGCTGCCAAGGCCGCCGTCGACCTAGCCCGCCACCACCGAAAGCCGCCATCGACCCACCCCTCTCTCCCCAAATCTGGTAGACCCCATCCATTCTCTCTCTCTCCTCTCTTCTCTTCGAAACACCCAAAAATCGCAAACCCAAAAACAGAGCACTGTCTCCGCCATCGCCGTCGACCGCATCAGCCACTGCCACCGCGACCACCGCTGTCGACCGCGCCCGCCACCGGCCAAGAGAGTCCCCGTCTACCCCCCACTGTCGCTCCCCTTGCATCTCGCATCCACCATCATCGCCTTCCCTCTGTGCGAGACCCCATCCATTCTGTGTTCTTTGTTTTGAATTCTTTTTTTATTTGATTTTTGTTTTGTTTTGTTTTATTTTATTTGAATACGAATGTGTAATATGATATGTAATATATTTTTTTATTAATTTATAATTTATTAATAATTGTTTATAATTTATTTTAAATTAAATTTATTGAATAAAATATTACAAAATGATGTTTTTCAAAATTTCAAAGCAAACGCATTTTCTAGTTTTTTGTTTTAAGAAACAGTTTTTCAAAATGACAAAAAGAACATGTTTTCAAAAATCTCAAAATAGACACTTAAAACACAAAACTGAAAATAAATTCAAAACTCAAAATTGAAAACTGAAACACGAAGAGAACACCACCTTAAAGTCTAAGTGTAATTATTAAAAACATCTTAAATTCGATAGTGTTACAATATTGGAGGGTATTTTAAGAATAAAAAAGTTGTCACAAAAAGTTTGACAGGCTTCACAACAAATTTGATATTTTCATATTTAATAAAATAGTTGTAACATATTTTTATTATTGATATTGTTAATTAGAATATGACTATAATATTAAAATTACCAATACAACATCTATGGCATTGATAATGTTATAATATTAATTACAATTTAAATATTTATGATAAATTTTATAATTTCAAAAATTTTGCAACTAATATAATATTTTCAGTCCATTACTATAGGTCAATTTATTATTTACTAATTTTTATAATTGTACTATTATTACATAAGATTAAGTTACCAATACAATTTATTTTGAAAAATTTTATAATACTAATAACAATTATATTTCTAAATTATATTTTAATTTTTTGATTGGAAATTTCAATTTTTTTTATTATTTTAATATTTAATTTCATCAATTTTTTTTAGATTTAAACTAAATCTTTCAATTTAAGAACACATAAAAAAGAGTACTTCCCTTTCTATGAAAATACATTGAAAAACAGTCTAAAAAATAGAATTTTTTATTTTATATCTTCAAAAAATTTCAATTTTAATTTTTGATAAAAAAATTTCTGAAAAACAGCCCATTATTCAAAAGAGAAAGCACATTAATTTTTGTATTCGTGTATTCCCATAATAATAATAATTATTATTATTATTATGTAATTGTAGAAGTTAGTTTGAAGTTTGTAAAGCGGTTGGAATGGTGAGTTTTCAGGTGGAGAAAGCCAAGAAAAGATTAGACAAATGGGAAGGCGTGAAACAGCCGCTTCTGAAGGACGACTCCATCAACAATGCTGAAGAAACTTTCAGAGATTGATTGCATTTAACTGATAGCAACTCAGCGATTCAGAGCATTTGCAATTATCAGAGAATTACATTTGCTGCTTCAGTAATGAATCAAACTATAAACAGGAAATGAAGAAGACGACAATAAAATTGAGTCAAATGTGAGGATCAAGATGTTAGTTTATCCTAAATACTTACAGGCATTATTTAGCAGTTTCAAGAGAGCTAATGATTCACAACCATGGCAGGACCGCACAGTTTGGTGATGCTTCCTGCTTATTATCTCGTCGATGCAGAACAAATAAACAGCTCAGAGATTTAAAACTCAATAGACTTTGATGATGAAAAGAATCAAGAACTGACATAACTAATGGAAACGGTTATTATCATAACGTGCGCAAATGGCTTCATTCACTTATATTTAGAGCCAGGAAGATATATGACTAGTTACATTGAAATAACACAGCGTTTTTCCAGCCCCCATATCTAAGAAATGAGTTGCGACAAAATTAGCTATACTGGCCAAAAAATGTACAAGAAGGAGAATCCAGGCCAACATTATATCTTCTGCTTGAATAGAATTCCAAATAGCAAAGGGTATTGCCAAATACAAAAGCATTAAAGGAAACAACAACATTGCAGGTCAGAGCACCCTGGCAAGATAGGTAACAGGCAAAATTCGCTTATTTAGCTTTTCGCAATGAGCAGGATGCCACTTCACTTAAAGAATGGCCACCTTTTAGAATTCTTGATTAGCAAGAAGACTTTGATTGGGGCAACTAATTTGAGCAAAATCCACATCAAGAGAATTGCATTTCATCTGGTTGATTCTCAGGTCCAGTTCATTTGTATTACTTGCCTCTGTTAAATGTACATCAATCTTCTCGCATATCATCCGGCTTGTCCCTGTGGTCTGACTCCATGGCATCCTCCATTCTTTGGGCTGAAACCTTGGATCTAGTTATATGTTTGCACATCCTGAAGTTCCAAGCATATAATGCCATCAGATTCTTGGATAAAAAAGGAAAGAGTAAAAACATAATCATAAAAAGGCCATACATGTATAAACCACTAGCAAAAGGAAAGGGCAAAAATTATACAACTTATGCACGTGCATTTTTACATCTAAACATTCATTTTTACATGTAATAGTAATAAAGATGAGGATGTTAAGATAGATATGCGTTCATACAAGAAAAAGTAGAATTATCCTAAATAAGGTTAGAGAAGCTCTTATTTAAGATAAGATGTGTGAGACACTATTAAGATGGTTTGGTCATATGAGAAAAAAACCAATAGAGACACCTATGAAGAAAGCGGATGGAATAAAACAAGTATCTAGCCAAAAAGAGGTAAAGGAAGACCAAGCAAAGTTTGGTACAAGACACGTATGATATGAGTTATAGGGGGTATTACGGCAGATGAGGCCATATATTAGAAATAATTGGAGAGCTAGAATTCATATAGTTGATTCCACATACATATTGTGATAAAAACTTGATATGTTATTTTTCTTGTCCTTCCACACATCCTAAATTCCAGTCATAACATTAATCTACATGCTATATGGAATCTTGAAATGAGTACAGAAGTGTATTTTAAATACTCGCTGATATATAAAATCCAACATGCATGTAAGTTCGAGCAAGGCACATGTAAATTATCTTTGAACAACATCATCACTAAACTAAGCCTTTATATGTCCTAGGAAGGCAGTTATATCATGAACATAATACATTTTGAGTTACCTTTTCTCTTGCACAACTCTACATAGGTGAACTGCCTTCCTAGGTCCTGTAAAGGTAACTCAAGACGTATTGTCACAATCTCTTTTACTTTATATCCTCAATTAATTGAGAAATGTATTACTAAAATTAAATATCCATTAGTTACATGGGGACCAACATGAAAAGGGAAGAAGCAAAACCACCTATTATATTGGCTATCCCACATTCCATACCCACTAATCCACTTTGTTGAAGCTTCACAAAGTTTAAGCAATTCAAACTGTTGATTTTCAGATCATAGCTGAAGAGTTCATTACAGTTTCATGTTTGATATCAGATTTTTTTTGGGGGGAAATTTTGTAGCCATAAAGATCACTTAATTGTGCATTTTACAATTTTCATATTTATTCAAAACTCCTGTTGAGTTATTGGTGGTGGTTCTTCATCTTCTTGGAATTGTTTGGGTCTCAGGATTTTGAGCACAGTCTTATGAATTCATTGGTTCGTGGTTCTTGAGAATGAGTCTGGTTGAATAATGGGTGCTTTGTAAACGTTTCAATCATCCTTTTTTGTTTCCAATCTTCCTTTACTTCGGTGGTGAAGGTTTGATTAATTGCAAGTTGCTTTCCTCTTTACCTGTCATAGATGCGTACACTGCCAAGATCTTCCACTATGTCTTACAACAACTGTGTTTATGCATGGATGCATATATATGTGATGTACCTACATGATTTGTTAGCCAAGTTGGTTTTTTGGTTTATAAGATTCATTGATCTGCAAGTTTTCAATTGTTAATCCATAAATCAATTGAATTATCCTTTGGCTCATGACAGTTTCACTCATCCAGATGTCTCAGATTGATGGTCTTCATATATTACTACCAGTATTCAAGTTATTATCAGTAATTCATTCTTTTATCCTTTTAACTTGCTCTTTTCAATACAGTATACAGTTTTAACTCTCACATTCAAGTCAGCTTATTGAATTCATGTACCGAACCCTGCATAGTGGAACAAAGGTCGGTACATCATTGTTGTACTTAAGTTGGCTTATTGCACTCAAATTATTTTAATCTACCATCTTCATTATTTCATATATGTATGGGAAAAAATTACATTAGAAAAGAAATATTTAGTGAGTTGTAAAAAGATACTTCCACATTTGATTTCACTCTAATTTAATTTTACCCTTAACTTGCTCTTTTTAACTGTAATTTTATCAAATTTTTTTTATTTAAGTCATCCTATCATACTCATTAATTACCACATATTTATCTATTATAACAATTATGATAATTGATTAGTTAATTATTACCTAAATCTTCTCTTAGGATATAGAAAGGGTTGCTTCAAAACATCTTCAATAAATATTTGCAACCATGATGGATAAGGTGAGTTAAGGTTACAATATCTTCTTTTTTTCCTTTTCTGGCTAACTCTTGTTTATCAAAAGTTTTATTATATTTTTTTGCTCATTACCGTTCTGCATCAATCATCCATCTCAGTGGTTTTCAGGTCAAATAAGAACAATTTCATCCATCAGCGTCCTGTTCTAATAAATTGTCAATGAAAAGGTTGGCATTGCCTAACTATCATTCTATTTTTCTTTTACTCATAACTCTAATGTAGTTTCCTGTAATATTTTCATTTTTTTAACTTGCAAACTTTATTTATATTTTGATGTATAATCCATTTGTTAACTTCTGCATGCATAGTATTTGCCACCCCTCTAGTATGGTATAAATATATAAAAATCATTTTGTAAAGAAAAGAAGTAAGAACCATACGCTTGAAGAGCATCAGTTCTTTTCTTGATTTCACTTGACCAAAGTATTGGGTCCGTGTTCTTAGGTAATGAATCCTGCAGCTGGGTTTTCTCTCGAAGCCAGTGTTCTGCTTTAGAGCATTCATTAAGAACCTACAAAGTAAAATGTAAAAGCAGTTGACTGATCAGTTAGCCACCAAAACTTATTATCATTAACTTATCATTATCATTTCACATATCCTACATCAAGTATCATCTAGTACAGGATAAGGAGCATACAGCATCTTTCTCACTAGCTGGAAGAGATCCTGCAGCCATCCGGTACTCCACAATGCAATTTAAGAGATTCCTTGTTGCTTGTGCTCGAGCCTCTTCATCTTTAAATCTATTTTCAATGGGATCCACCAACTAGCAAAATTCAAAGAAATTGAACATATTATTTAAAAGAAAAGGGACCATCTAAGCAAGAGAGAGAGAGAGAGGACAAAACAGATGAAACAAAGCAAAAAAAGGAAAAGGAAAAAAAAAAACCTTCTTCAGATCCTCTAGCTTCTTTGTATAAGCATTTTCAGTTTCATCATCTCCATCCTCATAGAGCCACTCCTCTGTCTGTTGTAGATTGCTTGAAATCCCTTCCTTCTCTGGATCACTAGCAAAGCTCCGATATGTATTCAAAAGCTGTTCACATATTTGAGTTATTCTCACATCCAACAAACAAAATATAAGAAAATGGACTAATAAGGACCCAAAGTCAAGTCAATTAAAGGTGAAGCTGCCCATGCTTGCAGAAAAGGGTAAAAGATTTTGCTGCAAATAGGCAGAACCACCAAAACAAGAAGAGAAAATGACAACACAATCACATATTCTCATTCAAGATTCAAGACGCCAATCAAGTGACTGAAATTTAGATTAAAAAAAAAAAAGGAAATGCATTAAATAGAACATGAACTTGGCATTTTTATGATAGAAGCGAACAGCCCATGGAACATGGAATCTTCACAACCTCCACAAGTTACGGGCATTGAGCGCTAGACATGCTACAACCACATACAAAGCCGTAGGCCTACACAGATCACCTAGTTGAAATGCATTGGGTTATTTTTTTCATAAAGGATGTTTTTATTTACAGTTCAGCCTAAAAGATATAAGAACAAGTTGGAAAACCAATTACAAAATTATAAGATAATGTGACTTTATCCAATAGTCAAAGCTTTCAACTTCACAAAATTAAGAACTAGGATTTATTGTTCATGCTTCTTCTATAATATATTAAATGTCAAAAATAATTTCTTATTATTTCAATATAATTCTAAACATATTTTGCTAAAATGAAAGGAAAACAGTTTTTCTTTTATGTATGAACATATATAATATATATGTATATTTGTCAATAGATGTGTCCATGCGTCAGGTCCTAACTTCTCTAAAAGATTGTTATCCATGTCATGTTGTGTCTGTAATAACAGCAGTTTGGTATTATATATTCCAAGCTTCTTTTTCATTGATGTAACAAGTATAGGAATGCCAAGGATCTTAGGAAAAGGGGCTTAAAATCGTATTGAACACTGAAAAACTGAAGTAGGCAAGGAAACAGCAACAGCAACACCACCAATAATCTCATGCCTTACTACTAGGTGAGGTCAGATACATGAATTCTAGTTGGCCGATCATTTCTATTTATGGCCATATCTTGAAAGACCATTATAACCCCTCATGCTTGAGATTTTTTTTTCTGTTCTTTTACTTTATATCATCTAGAAAGACTTGAGTTAAAAAGTATGGGTAAAGAGCATTTCCCAGTGGCACCGCAGCTACTATATTATTTTTATTAGGTATTACAACAAACAATTTTTTTTTTTTCTTTTTGCAAGGGCAACAAATATCCATATTGAATACTTCACATTAGAGAATTGCCAAGAAAATATACCATATAACATATACATGGCCTATCAGCATTTTGTGGCAGCTCCAACAGCTATATTTTGATTTAAAATTAAATTGCAAGAAATCTCAAATAGAAATGTGCATGTCTGAGATATGAAAAATTAGTAAGAAAGGAAGAAAAATTATAAAACATATCAAATTTGAATAGCAAACCCCAGAAAGGAAGAAAATTAGGGGAAACAAAAAAACTCCTTGTCAGCTATGCATATGGTACATGCTTCAAACGTTAGCCACACCTTTACTAACAAGTTCAGGCTCACTGGATGGGCCTAATCATTCTTTTCAAGCATCATCTGTCATGCCTAAAAGCATATACTAGGTACAGAGTGAAACATTTGATAATAAATTCCCATGGAAATTTTTTAGAGGCGTTCAGCAAAGGCTTTGGATGAAACTTCGAGAGTTTCCAGTAAATTGATTCTGTTAAATTGATAACTGCCATCACATAGAAAAGTTTAGCTATTAGATAGAGGATTAACTTTATGTTATTATTTTTAGTCTCAATATGCACCCTCGCATATGGTCAGGCTTCACTATATAACTGGTCCAAACATGTGTAACTATTTAAAATATTGGTCATGGTGAGGTTTGAACTTAGGACCTTTGCCTACTCTAATATCATGTTTAATTGTTAACCACAATCTTGTCTAAAAGCTTGAGCTGTTAGATGTTAACTTTATCTTTATATTATTATTATTCTTACTCTCAACAGATTTATAAGCCAGGAGCTGACTGCTGAGCACAGAGAGAATTGGTACCTTATTGCGTGTCTCATAGACGTAGGATTCCAGTGTGTTTTTCTTATCTTTTGTTTGCTCAATCTTCAAGTCTTGCTGGGCCAACTGAAATTCTCTCTGTTGAGCTTGCAAAAGCTCATCCTTTGTCATGCCACCATATACATTTTCGCTAACTGGTAAATCCAATCTCCTCTTGGTCTTGCCCTTTTCCAGTTCATCAGCAACCTGCAATTGAAACTGGAATGTCTCACTGGCAATGTTATGCATATCAAAATCATTACTTACATTACTACTACATAACTATATATAGCTTGAGTTTGGCTTAAATTTTGTCCAAAATCAACACCAATAGGCCAATAAAATAATTACCTTAAATAATTAACTCCAGGTTAAAAAAAAAATGCCAAGTACTCCATTGAAGATGGACACTCTACCTAGGTGGAAATAATAAATAAGGAAAATTATAACAATTACCAGCATTTAGAAGCACATCAACAGAATTGCAGGCATCATAGATTTTAACTAAAAGCTTAAGGCAAGTTCACCATATAGCTTAGAGCTCTAAAGGGGAACACATTCTCACTGAACACATCAGACAAAATCACTTCTAACTTCCTGGATACGCATCAAACAAGTCAGGATGCATTGAGAGATAATGATAACAATGATTATGGTTTGGCTACTCTTCCTTTTCACCACTTCTCCAAAATTAAAGCTAACTACCTGGAATGAAATGCTGAGGAACCACCTAACTCAGGATAGGGATTCCGTCAAAAGAATTGAATAAGAGTTTAACTTGGAGTCTTCAAGAGCATACTTCCAGTACAATGATTAAAATATTCTCAACCAAAATATCTAGTTCAGAGCATGAAATCAACATCCTACAACATAGCTTTATTTCAAGCAGATCAAGGAGCTTAAAAAATACTATTGTTTAACTACACAGTGTAGCTGTTATGGTCTTAACTAGAGCACATTAGTAAGAAAATCTGAACAGGAGAGATGTAACAACACGTTTCATCCTGGCCACGTAGGCAAACCAGCCAAGCACGTGCAATGTCTCCACACCTATGTAGTATAGATTATCAACACCAAAAAGGAAAAAACATTTAAAATTTCACTTGAGTAAAGAAAGAAAAATGGAAGGAGAATGGTGGAGTTTGACAGGGTGACAGCATGAGACAGAAATGAAAAGACAAGTTACAGATGAAAACTAGAATCCAGAGAGTCATATAATTGGACTGCAAATTCCAACTGAACTTACAGCAGATGTGGGCACAGTGTTGGAATGTGCAAAACGAGTATCTTCGGCACTACTTGCTGTGACATAAGACCCATGATTGTCAGTCTCCATCTTCTCTGAAGTTACCGAAGCACTATTCCTTGAATCATCCCAATGATCTTCTATTAGCTGAGATTTATCAGAAAATTAGCATCAACCCCCACAAAAGGGCTTAAGCCAATATGTTCATAAAACAAAATGTTAGAACAACAGACTTACTGAAGCTGAATCAATGGCAACAATTCCATGGAGGTTTAGTTGAACTCTAACTTTAATTTTCACTTTATCAGGATGAGAGATTTGGAATGGGCCAATCTAGAGAAAAGAAAATTAATATCAACTTAGCATTAATAGAAAAAAGAATTAAATGAATTAAAAGAGACAGACAAATGGCAGATATTCCACAAACAAACATGTCGAAAATGATGACCGCTAGCAGAGTGGAATATGAATAGTTACAAATACAGAGAAAGAAAAACACTTGCATAGAAACACTGAAACAAAGCCATCTGGAGTATTAGGAGATCAACATAAAATAACATGAAAGGAGGACAGCACAAAATCTCTACAAAACTGACGCATATCTAAAAAAAGTAACAACAGCAGAGAACTCTAAATCTTTAAAAATTGTTAGCCACAAATATTTTGAAGACTTTGAAGAATAGGCATTCTTTAATATTCAAGTTAAAGCCAGTGTAACCACGAGACAATATCCTAATTGCTAATAGTTAGAAAACATGCAGACAGGATGATAAATTTCCAAAAACGATCAAGAAAAGCCATTTCTTACTAGCTCCACAAGATTTGGTAATTGCTTTCCGTTAGGTAATGATTAAAGCAAGATATCATACCATTGGTAATTTCTTTATTGCACTCACGAGTGCTTCATGGATATCAATTCATGTTTACATCAAGATAAGTTTCTCATTTTTGTCCTTTATTACCTGCTGAAATAAGTAATGGAAAATTGTAACTTATAATTCCATATTTCAATAACTTATACTCAATTGATAATCCACTACATTAAAAGGCACTTTTTTTTTTTTTGCTAAGAACATGAAAAGGTACTTTAACTACATAATCAAACCTAAAAGAACTCATGACTTAAATAATACTTCAAGGTACATACCTACATATTATATATCCAAGAAAAACACAGTTTTCTAGTCAAAGAATCATCAGAATCCTCTTATTTTTCCTTTTGTTTTTACGGGCAGTCAAATATGATGTTTTACTCTTGTGTTTATATTGTGTTTGGTTTTGATGATAAAAAACAAAATTGATAATGACAAATAATGGAATTCATGTATTAAATGTATTCTATGCGTTCAAAAATCAATTTCATGAAGTATCTCAAAAAGAAATGAAGTTGGGCTATTTTAAATCCAAAGGGTTTATTTGAGTCAAAGACTCAAATTAAATTGGTTTAAGTTGTTTTTAATATCTCAAATTGTTTCAATCCTAAAGCAAAGCAAGTCGACAAGGTTTCAAGATTATTATGCAAGTTGGTCGACTAACAGTATGCTCATTTATCTTTTAAACCTTGACTTGATTGACTAAGTTATAGGCTTTGTCGACCAACAATATGCTTGTTTATATCTTGGTCGACTAAGGTATAACCTTTGTCAACTAAGGTATAACCTTTGTCGACTAACAGTGCTTGTGTGCTAACTTGGTCGACTAACTCCTTAAGTCTGCCGACAGAATGATAGACTTGGTCGACTAAGTGCCATACTCATTTATGTTTTGGTCGACTAAGTGTTCCGTTGTTTTTATGACTTGGTCGACCAACTTATTTTGTCTGTCGACCAAGATTGTTATTTTGCCTGATTCTGTCGACTAACCATTTTTATCTGTCGACTAAGTCTCTTTCGCAGAAATCACAACAGCTAGTTTTTCAAATCCCAACGGTCACAAACGGCTAGTTTTCTCTTAGATCTTTTAGGATGCCTATAAATACACATCAAGGATGATGAAGAAGAGGTTAATGGATGAGAACGAGTTGATCTAAAGATTACAAATCATTTTATTCGAGCTTAAAAGAGATTGTTCTTTCATTGTTGTATTTTTCTCTCCAAGGTTTTGCTCTATCATTGTAAATTTATTCTTAACCCTTGTTTTCATTGTGAGAGAACTTGTAATTGTAGAAGATAAAGAAGAATTCAAAAAGAGGACTACTTTGAAGACTCCTAAATTATAGGAGATAAGATCTATAAAGATAAGATTATCTAGTTCTAATTATTCTCCTAAATTTTAGAGATAGATTTTTTGTATTTTAGATAACATAAATATCTTGTAAAGTAGATTAGATCAGACTCCTACATCATGTAGATGTCTTGTGTATATATTAATATCATATCCAAGGGAAATAATATACGATTTTATTCTCTCTAGGATTAATTTTTTGCATGGTATCAGAGCAGAATTCTCTTCTCCTTTTTCCCTGTTAATCCTAGCCAATTTCCGCCAATTCACTAAGGCATTTCTGTCCGATATGTTCCCTATCATAGCTGCCGAACTTGATCAACTTGTGTCATGGCCAGAGTGAGCAGCCAACCCTCTGAGATTGTCCCTTTCCAAACCACCAATTCTGTGAACATGGACAATAACAGTCCATTCACAATCACCGGTCATAAATTGAATGGCCAAAATTTCATTCAGTGGTCACAATCCGTTATGATGTTCATATGCAGAAAAGGGAAGGATGATTACCTCACTAGAGCAGTCAGCAAACCGAAGGAGGATGAAGCACAATACCGGATTTGGAAGGCCGAAAACAACATGGTGATGTCTTGGCTGATTAACTCAATGAACAATGAGATAGGTGAGAATTTCTTGTTATACAATACAGCCCAAGAAATTTGGGAGGCTGTTAAGGAAGCTTACTCCCATGTTGAGAATACTTCCAAGTTGTTTGAGATAGAAAGTGTTCTCAATGATTTAAGGCAAGGTGAGTCCCAAGTCACTCAATATTTCAATTCTTTGAATAAGTTTTGGCTTCAATTGGATAAGTGTGATACTATCCAATGGAAGGGCACTGAAGATTTAGCCAAATACAAAGAAATAGTGGAGATTTAGCAGCTGTATAAATTCTTGATTGGTTTAAATAAAAAACTAGATGGTGTGAGGTAGGATTCTAGGCACAAAACCTCTACCAAGCCTCAGGGAGGCGTTTGCTGAGGTTCGTAGAGAAGAAAGTAGGCTGAAACTAATGTTGAAGCCCTCAAATTCAGGCCTAGAACATTCTTGTCCTATTTACCCGAGGAGGCAACCTATCAAATCCCAAGCAGAAGAAGGGTCGTCCTTGGTGTGATCATTGCCACAAACTTGTTCACACAAAGGATACATGCTGGGATATCCATGGCAAGCCCCTGGATTGGAAACCAGCACATGAAAGGAAGAGTAAGGATAATTTTACAGCAACCGAAGAGACAACTTTTTCCTCAAACTCAAGCTTATTTAGCAAAGAGCAGATGGAGTGGCTGTAGCATAATTTTGGGAAAACCCAGTTGCAGGGTTCTACAGTGGCAGCAGGTTCTATAGCTCACAAAGGTAATCCTCTACATGCTTTTATTGCTAATAGTAAGCTATCTATCCTATGGATTGTTGACTCAGGAGCTTCCGATCACATGACTAGTAATGGTGGATTGTTAACAAATATTCAGCCATGTGACAAAGAGTGGAAGGTAAGGATTGCTGATGGATCATTAGCAAAAGTAGCAGGAATTGGATCAGCTATTCTGTCCACTGGTTTGACACTAAAAGATGTCCTATTTGTGCCTAATCTGGACTGCAACCTTCTATCTGTTAGTAAGCTCACTATTGATATGAAGTGTGTTGCAAAATTCTCAAGAGATATATGTGAATTTCAGGATCGGATTTCGGGAAAGATGATTGGCAGTGCTGAGGCATGTGCGGGCCTCTACATTTTCAAGGGACTGACTCCAGAAAAACTGAAGTAAAATCCAGCTATTGTCATTCCACTTCACCTCTTTGTTTCTCTAGTTTTCATTCCAATAATAGTGCAATTATGTTGTGGCACTATAGATTAGGACATCCAAACTTTGCTTATCTTCAGAAATTGTTTCCTTCTTTGTTCAAGAATTCAGATTTACACATGTTTCAATGTGAAATTTGTCAATATTCCAAGCATGTTCGGACTCATTATCCTAGTCTCAAGGATACTCCATCCTATCCGTTTTCTTTGATTCATAGTGATGTGTGGGGGCCTTCTAAAGTAAAAAATGTTATCGGGGCTTGTTGGTTTATTTTTTCATTGATGACCATACCCGTCTTACTTGGGTTTTCCTCATGTAAGAGAAATCTGAAGCTGGCCACATTTTTCAAACCTTCCATACCATGGTGAAAAGACAATTCAATGCTAACATTCAAGTTCTTAGAATAGATAATGCTAAAGAATATTTCAATTCAATTCTAGGCACTTATCTATCCCAACAAGGCATCATTCATCAAAGTTCTTGTGTTGATACACCTCAACAAAACGGGATTGCAGAACGCAAAAATAGACACCTATTGGAAGTGGCCCGATCCTTATTATTTTCTTCTCATGCTCCTAAACATTTTTGGGGTGAAGCTATTTTTACGACTACCTACCTTATCAATAGAATGCCCTCACGCATCCTCAAATTTCAAACTCCTAGTCAGCTTCTTCTTGCCTCTTTTCCTCACACCCAGGTGCTTTCTCACCTTCCTCTCAAGATTTTTGACTGCACCTCATTTGTTCACATTCACTCTCAATTTCGGAGTAAACTTGACCCAAAATCCATCAAGTGTATATTCCTTGGCTATTCGCCACACCAACGAGGTTACAAATGTTATTCTCCCAGCCTTAAGCGATTTTTCACATCCATGGATATAACCTTTTTTGAAACACAACCTTATTATCCCAAAACCGATATTCAGGGGGAGAATACTTCAAATCCTCAAGAATATTAGTTTTGGGATTCTTTTTGGGATCCTCAGCCTAACCACCAACAACCAGAACTTGGAATTTCTCTATCTAACCAACAACAATAGCCTGAAAATCAGCCACTGCCACCTGTAAACTCTATAAATCCGTCTTCCTCTCCTCATGAACTTCAAGTTTATTCTAGAAAAATGTCTAAACAGAAAGAATGTGGGGAACCAACATGTTCTGAGACTGACAAAAATTTTGATCCGAATCTGGAATTGTTGGAAAAGGGGAAGACTATGCCTGCTGGACAAAATTCTGAAATTTCAGAAAATTCAGCCTTGGATGAGGATTTACATTGGCCTATAGCATTGAGAAAGGGAGTAGGATCATGCACTCAACACCCCATTCACAACTACATTTCCTACAAAGGTCTCTCACCTAATTTCAGTGTTTTTATATCAAATATCAATAAGGTGCAGGTTTCTAGAACAGTTCAGGAGACTTTTCAACATCTTAAGTGGAAGGAGGCAGTTCTTGAGGAAATGAAGGCTTTGAAGAGAAATGGGACTTGGGTAATTACTGAATTACCTCTCAGAAAACATCTTGTAGGCTGCAAGTGGGTATTTACAATTAAATACCGAGAAAATGGAGAAATTGACAGGTATAAAGCTCGTCTAGTGGCAAAAGGGTTCACTCAATCTTATGGTATAGATTACCAAGAGACTTTTGCTCCAGTAGCAAAATTGAATACAATTAGAGTCTTACTATCCCTAGCTATAAACCTAGATTGGCCACTCTACCAATTGGATGTGAAGAATGTTTTTTTAAATGGAGACCTCGAAAAAGAGGTATATATGGAAATCCCTCATGGATTTGAAACTAATCTCACAAGGAACAAGGTATGCAAACTAAAGAAATCACTGTATGAGCTCAAACAGTCTCCTAGAGTCTGGTTCGAGAAATTTACAAAGGCAATCAAGAAATATGAATATGTTCAATGCCAGGCAGACCACACCTTATTCATCAAAAACTCCTTGGGAGGTAAAATATCCATACTTATTGTATATGTTGATGATATAATTGTTACAGGAGACAATATTTCTGAAATCAGGAAGCTTAAGGAAGTGTTGGCAAAAGAATTTGAAATCAAAGATCTTGGAAGCCTAAGGCATTTCTTAGGTATGGAAGTTGTAAGGTCCAAAGAAGGAATATCAGTTTCTCAACGAAAGTATATCCTAGATCTCCTTACTGAAACAGGAATGTTGGGATGCAAACCAGCTGATACACCTATAGAAACCACTTTAAAGCTGGATAAGGGCAAAGAAAGTGCTCCAATGTACAAAGGAAGATATCAAAGATTAGTAGGAAAGCTTATATACTTGTCTCATACAAGACCAGATATAGGCTTTCCCGTGAGTGTGGTAAGCCAATTCATGAATGATCCTAGAGAAGGACATTTGGAAGCTGTATATCGGATTCTGAGATATCTTAAGATGACACCAGGCAAAGAGCTAATGTTCAGGAAAACTGTTAATCAAGGGGTGAAGATTTATAGTGATGTTGATTGGGCAGGATTAATTTGTGATAGAAGATCAACCTCCGAATATTGCTCATTTGTTTGGAGAAATTTAGTTACTTGGCAAAGTAAGAAGCAATCTGTGGTATCTAGGAGCAGCGCAGAGGCTGAATTTAGGGCCATGGCCCATGGGTTCTGTGAGGATATGTGGCTAAAACGATTGCTACAAGAGTTACAGGTATCTATGGCACAACCAATACAAGTATTATGTGACAACCAATCGGCTATTAGTATTGCCAAAAACCCAATCCACCATGACCGAACAAAATATGTCAAAATTGACAAGCACTTCATTAAAGAGAAGTTAGAAGAAGGAGTTTTTCAACTAAACTATACTTCCACAAATAGCCAAATTGCAGATATTCTAACTAAGCCACTACTAAGAATTGTGTTTGATGAGCTAGGTACCAAGTTTGGCCTAAATAATATATTCAACTCAGCTTAAGGGGGAGTGTAGAAGATAAAGAAGAATTCAAAAAGAGGACTGCCGTGAAGACTCCTAAATTATAGGAGATAAGATTTATAAAAATAAGATTATCTAATTCTAATTATTCTCCTAAATTTTAGAAATAGATTTTTAGTATTTTAGATAACATAAATATCTTGTAAAGTATATTAGATTAGACTCCTACATCATGTAGATGTCTTGTGTATATATTGATATCATATCCAAGGGAAATAATATACGATTTTATTCTCTCTAGGATTAATTTTCTGCAGTAACTAAGAGTGTTAACTCTTGACTTCTCTCTTTCATTTGTATCGTTCCTATTTTCCTAGTTTGTTGTGCTAGAGGACTTACTCTTTGAAATAAGGGGTTGAAATACCTAGCTAGGTGCTAGAAGGTTTGCTTGTATAAGCAAGAGATTTGTAATTTTCTAGTCTTGGAGTAGAGGGCTTACTTGGTTAAGTAGGAGGTTTTAGTGGATTGTTTGAAAAATCCTCAGTGAGGAGCTAAGATAGTGGATTAGACTTGGGTTAACCCGAACCACTATAAATCTTTGTGTTCTCTTGTGCTTGATCTTTATCTTTCCAAACATCTCTATATTCCTCACTTGATTTAAATATTTAACCTTTCATATTTCATATTTTTCAATCTTATGTTCTCCATTGTCAAGACGAGATTGTCTTTATACGGTTGAAACCTCATCGTGCCATTTCAAGGTCTTGAGGTTTAACGAAACTGTGGTCTTCATAGACGACATCTCCTTTTTATCAAAAGAATTTTTAAGAAAAAATAATTTTTATATACCAATTCACCCCCCTCTTGGTGTGTGCCATAGCACTTCTATTCCAACAAAATAACCATAAGAAAACAAAGAAATGAAAGAGAAAACTATTTTCCAGGAGGAAGCACTGCCTTTATCATATGAAGCATAGTTACATCATATGGTTGTGATATCCATGTTGGGCATGCAATTGAAGAATTAACATAAAACCTTGTTGAACAGCACAAAATACTGTGCCAAAATAGGTGGCAGATAGGCCATGTGGCATTTACAGTTGTGATAACTTGCAACAGATATCAAAGTACTTGTTTGCCACGTGGCCTGCTGAATGGTAATGATTGAGTTGAAGTTAAATATGCTAGACTCTTTTTCTTTTCTTTTTGGCCTTTTTTTTGTGAAATTAAGATTATAATTAATGTTTCTAAATTTTTCTTATATATTGGATTATGATCTTTCTTGACTCGTGAACTTGTATATATGTCATATAATTTATTCATTACTGAAATTATGTATTTAATGCGTTAGTGCCCTAATTATATTATGATGGATGAAATAATGTTACTTTCATAGAACTGCAATATTGCAAACCTGGCCATTTAAAAAGTAATAGACTGTCACGGACAAGGGCAAGGGCGCCTATTAGTCGAAGGGGTAATGTTGTAATAAAGGGGGTAGGCGGTTGGAGTATAGAAGTGTGTAGAAGCTAGTAGTTAGCTAGTAGTTAGCTGCTTGTAATTCAAATGATTGGCACCTTCTTGAGGAGGGTATATAAGGCAGCTCATACCACTAAAGCGGGTATCTGAAAATACAATTGAATCACATTTTTCCCTCACTAATCTCTCTCTCTATCTCTATCTCTCTCCTTCTAATTTCACTTCCTTCGGGTTTCTCATTCACGCGCAATTCCTTCTGAATTGTAGGAGGAACCATTGCCATATTGGAGATCTGACAATCTGGTATCAGAGCACGTTCATGGACGATCAGGAGGGCCATGGCAGACGGAACTCGGATGAAGCATATGGAAGCGCAACTCCAGCAAGTGACGGCGTCGGTATCAGAGATGCAGAACTAGATGGAGACGTTTGAAAATTCGGTGGAAAGAAGGATCGATGGAGCAGTGAACTTGTGGCGGGAGGAGAGTCGATCACAGACTGCTCGGTTAGAGAAGCAGATGAGAGAACAGAACCAAACTCTCCGGGATCACATGCATCAGTTTATGCTGATGCTTCACGCCAAACTCAGGTACAAATCTCTCTGGAGTTCCCTTTGAGGGAGCATTCGGAACCGTTCCTAAATGATCTAGGGGGTAATAGCAGATCGGAGGGATCTGCGAAACTAGAAACATAGCAACCAATGATGGAAGAAAACGCGAGCGTCAGGAGATCAGGCGTAGCACAAGGATCGAACTAGAGCGAGACGTTGATGTTGCGTATGGAGATTCCTTTATTTGATGGCCAGAATCCGCAATGGTGGGTGAGGCGTTGTGAGAGAGTGTTTCGTCTCTATAACGTGGCCGAACAACACAAGGTAACAATTGTTGTGGCCTACCTTAACGATGTGGGGGATGCATGGTACCAGGGGTGGATGGGAGTGAAAGACGAGTGCTCTTGGGAAGATTTGTGGAAGGAATGTGTGGAAGATTTGGGGAGAAAGGAATGTTGGACGTAGTAGAAGAATTTAATAAACTGAAACAAGGAGGATCTGTGCAGGTCTACCAACAAAAGTTTGAGGAATTAAAGGCCTCATGTTGATCTCCAATCCCACACTTACAGAGGGTTACTTCGTGTCAAGTTTCATCAGCGGCTTGAGCGAGGAAATCCGCCCCATAGTGAAAATGTTTCAACCGAAAACAGTACAGTAGGCTACGGAGTGCGCTAAGCTGCAAGAACTAGCGATAGAGGCATTATCGAAGAAGTAGAATGGGGTGAGTAGAGGATGGCAGGTGCCTATTCAACAGAGTAACAGGGGGTG